>NW_026738026.1:0-27000 GCF_949786415.1 Peromyscus eremicus
GAAACACAGTAGAGTAGAAGAGTGCTCTTTTTTCAAAAGCAGAGTGTGTTTCTTGTAAGGCGAGCTAGCATTTGATTCACAGTCCTAAATGGAGTTGAATCACATGCAGTTTCTGGTCCTATGAGCAAGAGTTGTTTTCTGGTAAAAAGAGTCACTATTGCGCTCCCATTGCCATACACAGTACAAATTGCACTCGCGTCTGTTGCCAGCAAGTACAGTGTATTGGACTGAAGAAGAGCTACTGTTCTTGTCAGTTTCCTAAGCAGAGTTGAACTAGATATGGCCCGTGTGTAGGAAGCACAGTTCTTTTGTTCTGAGCAAGCTCACTGTTCGGACCTAATAGGAAACACAGTAGAGTAGAAGAGTGCTCTTTTTTCAAAAGCAGAGTGTGTTTCTTGTAAGGCGACCTAGCTTTTTTTTTCCCAGTCCTAAATGGAGTTGAATCACATGCAGTTTCTGGTTTTTCGAGCAAGAGTTGTTTTCTTGTAAGAAGAGTAACTATTGCGCTCCCATTGTCATACACAGGACAAATAGCACTGGCGACTGTTCCCAGCATGTGCAGTGTATTGGACTGAAGAAGATCTACTGTTCTTGTCAGTTTGCTAAGCAGAATTGAACTAGATATGGCCATGTGTGTAGGAAGCACAGTTCTTTTGATCTGAGGAAGCTCAATGTTCTGGCCCTATAGGAAACACAGTAGAGTAGAAGAGTGCTCTTTTCTCAAAAGCAGAGTGTGTTTCTTGTAAGGCCAGCTACCGTTTATTTCCCAGTCCTAAATGGAGTTGAATCACATGCAGTTTCTTGTCCTATGAGCAAGAGTTGTTTTCTGGTAAGAAGAGTCACTATTGCGTTCCCATTGTCATTCACAGGGCAAATAGCACTGGCGTCTCTTTCCAGCATGTACAGTGTATTGGACTGAAGAGGATATTCTGTTCTTGTTAGTTTCCTAAGCAGAGTTGAACTAGATATAGCCCGTCTGTGTAGGAAGCACAGTTCTTTTTTTCTGAGCAAGCTCACTGTTCTGGCCCTATAGGAAACACATTAGAGTAGAAGAGTGCTCTTTTCTCAAAAGCAGAGTGTGTTTCTTGTAAGGCGAGCTAGCGTTTGTTTCCCAGTCCTAAATGGAGTTGAAACACATGCAGTTGTTAGTCCCACGAGCAAGAGTTGTTTTCTGGTAAGGAAAGTCACTATTGCGCTCCCATTGCCATACATAGTGCAAATAGCACTCATGTCTGTTGCCAGCAAGTACAGTGTATTGGACTGAAGAGGAGCTACTGTTCTTGTCAGTTTCCTAAGCACAGTTGAACTAGATATGGCCCGTGTGTGGAGGAAGCACAGTTCTTTTGTTCTGAGCAAGCTCACTGTTCGGACCCAATAGGAAACACAGTAGAGTAGAAGAGTGCTCTTTTCTCAAAAGCGGAGTGTGTTTTTTGTAAGGCGAGCTAGCGTTTGTTTCCCAGTCCTAAATGGTGTTGAATCACATGCAGTTTCTGGTCCTAAGAGCAAGAGTTGTTTTCTGGTAAGTAGAGTCACTATTGTGCTCCCATTTTCATACACAGGGCAAATAGCACTGGCGTCTGTTCCCAGCCTGTACACTGTATTGGACTGAAGAGGATCTATTGTTCTTGTCAGATTCCTAAGCAGAGTTGAACTAGATATAGCCCGTGTGTGTAGGAAGCACAGTTCTTTTGTTCTGAGCAAGCTCACTGTTCTGGCCCTATAGGAAACACAATAGAGTAGACGAGTGCTCTTTTCTCAAAAGCAGAGTGTGTTTCTTGTAAGGCGACTGATCTTTTTTTCCCAGTCCTAAATGGAGTTGAATAACATGCAGTTTCTGGTTTTTCGAGCAAGAGTTGTTTTCTGGTAAGAAGAGTAACTATTGCGCTCCCATTGTCATACACAGGGCAAATAGCACTGGCGACTGTTCCCAGCATGTACAGTGTATTGGACTGAAGAGGATCTACTTTTCTTGTCAGTTGGCTAAGCAGAATTGAACTAGATATGGCCGTGTGTGTAGGAAGCACAGTTCTTTTTTTCTGAGGAAGCTCACTGTTCAAACCCCGTAGGAAACACAGCAGAGTAGTAGAGTGCTCTTTTCTCAAAAGCAGAGTGTGTTTCTTGTAAGGCGAGCAAGGGTTTGTTATCCAGTCGTAAATGGAGTGGAATCCCATGCAGTTTCTGGTCCTATGAGCAAGAGTCTTTTTCTAGTAAGAAGAGTCACTATTGCGCTCCCTTTGTCATACACAGGGCAAATAGCACTGCCGTCTGTTCCCAGCAGGTACAGTGTATTGGACTGAAGAGGATCTACTGTTCTTTTCAGTTTCCTAAGTAGAATTGAACTAGATATGGCTGAGTGTGTAGGAAGCGCAGTTCTTTTGTTCAGAGCAAGCTCACTGTTCAGACCTCATAGGAAACACAGTAGATTAGAAGAGTGCTCTTTTCTCAAAAGCAGAGTGTGTTTCTTGTAAGGTGAGAAAGCATTTGTTTCACAGTCCTAAATGGAGTTGAATCACATGCAGTTTCTGGTCCTTCGAGCAAGAGTTGTTTTCTGGTAAGAAGAGTCACTATTGCGCTCCCATTGACATACAAAGGGCAAATAGCCCTGGCGTCTGTTCCCAGCATGTACAGTGTATTGGACTGAAGAGGATCTACTGTTCTTGTCTGTTTCCTAAGGAGAGTTGAACTAGATATGGCCCGTGTGTGTAGGAAGCACAGTTCTTTTGTTCTGAGCAAGCTCACTGTTCTGGCCCTATAGGAAACACAGTAGAGTAGAAGAGTGCTCTTTTCTCAAAAGCAGAGTGTGTTTCTTGTAAGGAGAGCTAGCGTTTGTTTCCAAAACCTAAATGGAGTTGAATCACATGCAGCTGTTGGTCTCACGAGCAAGAGTTGTTTTCTGGTAAGGAAAGTCACTATTGCGCTCCCATTGCCATACACAGTACAAATAGCACTGGCGTCTGTTGCCAGCAAGTACAGTGTATTGGACTGAAGAGGAGCTACTGTTCTTGTCAGTTTCCTAAGCACAGTTGAACTAGATATGGCCCGTGTGTGGAGGAAGCACAGTTCTTTTGTTCTGAGCAAGCTCACTGTTCGGACCCAATAGAAAACACAGTAGAGTAGAAGAGTGATCTTTTCTGAAAAGCAGAGTGTGTTTCTTGTAAGGCGAGCTACCATTTGTTTCCCAGTCCTAAATGGTGTTGAATCACATGCAGTTTCTGGTCCTAAGAGAAAGAGTTGTTTTCTGGTAAGAAGAGTCACTATTGTGCTCCCATTGTCATACACAGGGCAAATAGCACTGGCGTCTATTCCCAGCCTGTACACTGTATTGGACTGAAGAGGATCTATTGTTCTTGTCAGTTTCCTAAGCAGAGTTGAACTAGATATAGCCCGTGTGTGTAGGAAGCACAGTTCTTTTTTTCTGAGCAAGCTCACTGTTCTGGCCCTATAGGAAACACAGTAGAGTAGAAGAGTGCTCTTTTCTCAAAAGCAGAGTGTGTTTCTTGTAAGGCGAGCTAGCGTTTGTTTCCCATTCCTAAATGGAGTTGAAACACATGCAGTTTCTGGATTTTCGAGCAAGAGTTGTTTTCTTGTAAGAAGAGTAACTATTGCGCTCCCATTGTCATACACAGGACAAATAGCACTGGCGACTGTTCCCAGCATGTACAGTGTATTGGACTGAAGAAGATCTACTGTTCTTGTCAGTATGCTAAGCAGAATTGAACTAGATATGGCCGTGTGTGTAGGAAGCACAGTTCTTTTGTTCTGAGGAAGCTCAATGTTCTGGCCCTATAGGAACCACAGTAGAGTAGAAGAGTGCTCTTTTCTCAAAAGCAGAGTGTGCTTCTTGTAAGGCGAGCTAGCGTTTGTTTCCCATTCCTAAATGGAGTTGAAACACATGCAGTTTCTGGTCCTACGGTCAAGAGTTGTTTTCTGGTAAGAAGAGTCACTATTGCATTCCCATTGTCATTCACAGGGCAAATAGCACTGGCGTCTGTTCCCAGCATGTACAGTGTATTGGACTGAGGAGGATCTACTGTTCTTGTCAGTTTCCTAAGCAGAGTTGAACTAGATATGGCCCGTGTGTGTAGGAAGCACAGTTCTTTTGTTCTGAGCAAGCTTACTGTTCAGACCACATAGGAAACACAGTAGAGTAGAAGAGTGCTCTTTTCTCAAAAGCAGAGTGTGTTTCTTTTAAGGCGAGCTAGTGTTTGTTTCCCAGTCCCAAATGGAGTTGAATCACATGCAGTTGTTGGTCCCACGAGCAAGAGTTGTTTTCTGGTAATTAAAGTCACTATTGCTTTCCCATTGCCATACACAGTGCAAATAGCACTCATGTCTTTTGCCAGCAACTACAGTGTATTGGACTGAAGAGGAGCTACTGTTCTTGTCAGTTGGCTAAGCAGAATTGAACTAGATATGGCCGTGTGTGTAGGAAGCACAGTTCTTTTCTTCTGAGGAAGCTCACTGTTCAAACCCCATAGGAAACACAGTAGAGTAGAAGAGTGCTCTTTTCTCAAAAGCAGAGTGTGTTTCTTGTAAGGCTAGCTAGCGTTTGTTTACCAGTCCTAAATGGAGTTGAATCACATGCAGTTTGTGGTCCTACGAGCAAGAGTTGTTTTCTGGTAAGAAGAGTCACTATTGTGCTCCTTTGTCATACACAGGGCAAATAGCACTGGCGTCTGTTCCCAGCATGTACAGTGTATTGGACTGAAGAGGAGCTACTGTTCTTGTCAGTTTCATAAGCAGAATTGAACTAGATATAGCCCGTCTGTGTAGGAAGCACAGTTCTTTTTTTTTAAGAAGCTCACTGTTCTGGCCCTATAGGAAATACATTAGAGTAGAAGAGTGCTCTTTTCTCAAAAGCAGAGTGTGTTTCTTGTAAGGCGTGGTAACGTTTGTTTCCCAGTCCTAAATGGAGTTGAATCACATGCAGTTGTTAGTCCCACGAGCAAGAGTTGTTTTCTGGTAAGGAAAGTCACTATTGCGCTCCCATTGCCATACACAGTGCAAATAGCACTCATGTCTGTTGCCAGCAAGTACAGTGTATTGGACTGAAGAGGAGCTACTGTTCTTTTCAGTTTCCTAAGCACAGTTGAACTAGATATGGCCCGTGTGTGGAGGAAGCACAGTTCTTTTGTTCTGATCAAGCTCACTGTTCGGACCCAATAGGAAACACAGTAGAGTAGAAGAGTGCTCTTTTCTCAAAAGCGGAGTGTGTTTTTTGTAAGGCGAGCTAGCATTTGTTTCCCAGTCCTAAATGGTGTTGAATCACATGCAGTTTCTGGTCCTAAGAGCAAGAGTTGTTTTCTGGTAAGTAGAGTCACTATTGTGCTCCCATTTTCATACACAGGGCAAATAGCACTGGCGTCTGTTCCCAGCCTGTACACTGTATTGGACTGAAGAGGATCTATTGTTCTTGTCAGTTTCCTAAGCAGAGTTGAACTAGATATAGCCCGTGTGTGTAGGAAGCACAGTTCTTTTGTTCTGAGCAAGCTCACTGTTCTGGCCCTATAGGAAACACAATAGAGTAGACGAGTGCTCTTTTCTCAAAAGCAGAGTGTGTTTCTTGTAAGGCGACCGATCTTTTTTTTCCCAGTCCTAAATGGAGTTGAATAACATGCAGTTTCTGGTTTTTCGAGCAAGAGTTGTTTTCTGGTAAGAAGAGTAACTATTGCGCTCCCATTGTCATACACAGGGCAAATAGCACTGGCGACTGTTCCCCGCATGTACAGTGTATTGGACTGAAGAGGATCTGCAGTTCTTGTCAGTTGGCTAAGCAGAATTGAACTACATATGGCCGTGTGTGTAGGAAGCACAGTTCTTTTCTTCTGAGGAAGCTCACTGTTCAAACCCCATAGGAAACACAGTAGAGTAGAAGAGTGCTCTTTTCTCAAAAGCAGAGTGTGTTTCTTGTAAGGCGAGCTAACGTTTGTTTCCCAGTCCTAAATGGAGTTGAATCACATGCAGTTGTTAGTCCAACGAGCAAGAGTTGTTTTCTGGTAAGGAAAGTCACTATTGCGCTCCCATTGCCATACACAGTGCAAATAGCACTCATGTCTGTTGCCAGCAAGTACAGTGTATTGGACTGAAGAGGAGCTACTGTTCTTGTCAGTTTCCTAAGCACAGTTGAACTAGATATGGCCCGTGTGTGGAGGAAGCACAGTTCTTTTGTTCTGAGCAAGCTCACTGTTCGGACCCAATAGAAAACACAGTAGAGTAGAAGAGTGCTCTTTTCTCAAAAGCAGAGTGTGTTTTTTGTAAGGCGAGCTAGCGTTTGTTTCCCAGTCCTAAATGGTGTTGAATCACATGCAGTTTCTGGTCCTAAGAGCAAGTGTTGTTTTCTGGTAAGTAGAGTCACTATTGTGCTCCCATTTTCATACACAGGGCAAATAGCACTGGCGTCTGTTCCCAGCCTGTACACTGTATTGGACTGAAGAGGATCTATTGTTCTTGTCAGTTTCCTAAGCAGAGTTGAACTAGATATAGCCCGTGTGTGTAGGAAGCACAGTTCTTTTGTTCTGAGCAAGCTCACTGTTCTGGCCCTTAGGAAACACAATAAAGTAGACGAGTGCTCTTTTCTCAAAAGCAGAGTGTGTTTCTTGTAAGGCGACTGATCTTTTTTTCCCAGTCCTAAATGGAGTTGAATAACATGCAGTTTCTGGTTTTTCGAGCAAGAGTTGTTTTCTGGTAAGAAGAGTAACTATTGCGCTCCCATTGTCATACACAGGGCAAATAGCACTGGCGACTGTTCCCAGCATGTACAGGGTATTGGACTGAAGAGGATCTACTGTTCTTGTCAGTTGGCTAAGAGGAATTGAACTAGATATGGCCGTGTGAGTAGGAAGCACAGTTCTTTTTTTCTGAGGAAGCTCACTGTTCAAACCCCATAGGAAACACAGTAGAGTAGAAGAGTGCTCTTTTCTCAAAAGCAGAGTGTGTTTTTTGTAAGGCGAGCTAGCGTTTGTTTCCCAGTCGTAAATGGAGTGGAATCCCATGCAGTTTCTGGTCCTAAGAGAAAGAGTCGTTTTCTGGTAAGAAGAGTCACTATTGCGCTCCCTTTGTCATACACAGGGCAAATAGCACTGCCGTCTGTTCCCAGCATGTACAGTGTATTGGACTGAAGAGGATCTACTGTTCTTTTCAGTTTCCTAAGTAGAATTGAACTAGATATGGCCGAGTGTGTAGGAAGCACAGTTCTTTTGTTCAGAGCAAGCTCACTGTTCAGACCTCATAGGAAACACAGTAGATTAGAAGAGTGCTCTTTTCTCAAAAGCAGAGTGTGTTTCTTGTAAGGTGAGCTAGCATTTGTTTCACAGTCCTAAATGGAGTTGAATCACATGCAGTTTCTGGTCCTTCCAGCAAGAGTTGTTTTCTGGTAAGAAGAGTCACTATTGCGCTCCCATTGACATACAAAGGGCAAATAGCCCTGGCGTCTGTTCCCAGCATGTACAGTATATTGGACTGAAGAGGATCTACTGTTCTTGTCTGTTTCCTAAGGAGAGTTGAACTAGATATGGCCCGTGTGTGTAGGAAGAACAGTTCTTTTGTTCTGAGCAAGCTCACTGTTCTGGCCCTATAGGAAACACAGTAGAGTAGAAGAGTGTTCTTTTCTCAAAAGCAGAGTGTGTTTCCTGTAAGGAGAGCTAGCATTTGTTTCCAATTCCTAAATGGAGTTGAAACACATGCAGTTTCTGGTCCTACAGTCAAGAGTTGTTTTCTGGTAAGAAGAGTCACTATTGTGTTCCCATTGTCATTCACAGGGCAAATAGCACTGGCGTCTGTTCCCAGCATGTACAGTGTATTGGACTGAGGAGGATCTACTGTTCTTGTCAGTATGCTAAGCAGAGTTGAACTAGATATGGCCCGTGTGTGTAGGAAGCACAGTTCTTTTGTTCTGAGCAAGCTTACTGTTCAGACCACATAGGAAACACTGTAGAGTAGAAGAGTGCTCTTTTCTCAAAAGCAGAGTGTGTTTCTTTTAAGGCGAGCTAGTGTTTGTTTCCCAGTCCCAAATGGAGTTGAATAACATGCAGTTATTGGTCCCACGAGCAAGAGTTGTTTTCTGGTAAGGAAAGTCACTATTGGGCTCCCATTGCCATACACAGTGCAAATAGCACCCGTGTCTTTTGCCAGCAACTACAGTGTATTGGACTGAAGAGGAGCTACTGTTCTTGTCAGTTGGCTAAGCAGAATTGAACTAGATATGGCCGTGTGTGTAGGAAGCACAGTTCTTTTCTTCTGAGGAAGCTCACTGTCCAAACCCCATAGGAAACACAGTAGAGTAGAAGAGTGCTCTTTTCTCAAAAGCAGAGTGTGTTTCTTGTAAGGCGAGCTAGCGTTTGTTTCCAAAACCTAAATGGAGTTGAATCACATGCAGTTTCTGGTTCTATGAGCAAGAGTAGTTTTCTGTTAAGAAGAGTCACTATTGTGCTCCCATTGTCATACACAGGGCAAATAGCACTCGCGTCTGTTCCCAGCATGTACAGTGTATTGGACTGAAGAGGAGCTACAGTTCTTGTCAGTTGGCTAAGCAGAGTTGAACTAGATATGGCCCGTGTGTGTAGGAAGCACAGTTCTTTTGTTCTGAGCAAGCTTACTGTTCAGACCCCATAGGAAACACAGTAGAGTAGAAGAGTGCTCTTTTCTCAAAAGCAGAGTGTGTTTCTTGTAAGGCGAGCTAGTATTTGTTTCACAGTCCTAAATGGAGTTGAATCACATGCAGATTCTGGTTCTTCGAGCAAGAGTTGTTTTCTGGTAAGAAGAGTCACTATTGCACTCCCATTGACATACACAGGGCAAATAGCACTGGCGTCTGTTCCCAGAAGGTAAAGTGTATTGGACTGAAGAGGATCTACTGTTCTTGTCAGTTTCCTAAGGAGAGTTGAACTAGATATGGCCCGTGTGTGTAGGAAGCACAGTTCTTTTGTTCTGAGCAAGCTCACTCTTCGTCCCTATAGGAAACACAGTAGAGTAGAAGAGTGCTCTTTTCTCAAAAGCAGAGTGTGTTTCTTGTAAGGCTAGCTAGCGGTTGTTTCCCAGTCCTAAATGGAGTTGAAACACATGCAGTTTCTGGTCCTACGAGCAAGAGTTGTTTTCTGGTAAGAAGAGTCACTATTGCGTTCCCATTGTCATTCACAGGGCAAATAGCACTGCCGTCTGTTCCCAGCATGTACAGTGTATTGGACTGAAGAGGATCTACTGTTCTTGTCAGTTTCCTAAGCAGAGTTGAACTAGATATAGCCTGTATGTGTAGGAAGCACAGTTCGTTTTTTCTGAGCAAGCTCACTGTTCTGGCCCTATAGGAAACACATTAGAGTAGAAGAGTGCTCTTTTCTCAAAAGCAGTGTGTGTTTCTTGTAAGGAGAGCTAGCATTTGTTTCCCAGTCCTAAATGGAGTTGAATCACATGCAGTTTCTGGTCCTACGAGCAAGAGACGTTTTCTGGTAAGAAGAGTCACTATTGCGCTCCCTTTGTCATACACAGGGCAAATAGCACTGGCATCTGTTCCCAGCATGTACAGTGTATTGGACTGAAGAGGATCTACTGTTCTTGTCAGTTTCCTAAGGAGAGTTGAACTAGATATGGCCCGTGAGTGTAGGAAGCACAGTTCTTTTATTCTGAGCAAGCTCACTGTTCTGGCCCTATAGGAAACACAGTAGAGTAGAAGAGTGTTCTTTTCTCAAAAGCAGAGTGTGTTTCTTGTAAGGAGAGCTAGCGTTTGTTTCCCAGTCCTAAATGGAGTTGAATCACATGCAATTGTTAGTCCCACGAGCAAGAGTTGTTTTCTGGTAAGGAAAGTCACAATTGCGCTCCCATTGCCATACACAGTGCAAATAGCACTCGCGTCTGTTGCCAGCAAGTACAGTGTATTGGACTGAAGAGGAGCTACTGTTCTTGTCAGTTTCCTAAGCACAGTTGAACTAGATATGGCCCGTGAGTGTAGGAAGCACAGTTCTTTTATTCTGAGCAAGCTCACTGTTCTGGCCCTATAGGAAACACAGTAGAGTAGAAGAGTGTTCTTTTCTCAAAAGCAGAGTGTGTTTCTTGTAAGGAGAGCTAGCGTTTGTTTCCCAGTCCTAAATGGTGTTGAATCACATGCAGTTTCTAGTCCTAAGAGCAAGAGTTGTTTTCTGGTAAGAAGAGTCACTATTGTGCTCCCATTGTCATACACAGGGCAAATAGCACTGGCGTCTGTTCCCAGCCTGTACACTGTATTGGACTGAAGAGGATCTATTTTTCTTGTCAGTTTCCTAAGCAGAGTTGAACTAGATATAGCCCGTTTGTGTAGGAAGCACAGTTCTTTTGTTCTGAGCAAGCTCAGTGTTCTGGCCCTATAGGAAACACAATAGAGTAAAGAGTGCTCTTTTCTCAAAAGCAGAGTGTGTTTCTTGTAAGGCGACCTAGCTTTTTTTTCCCAGTCCTAAATGGAGTTGAATCACATGCAGTTTCTGGTTTTTCGAGCAAGAGTTGTTTTCTGGTAAGAAGAGTAACTATTGCGCTCCCATTGTCATACACAGGGCAAATAGCACTGGTGACTGTTCCCAGCATGTACAGTGTATTGGACTGAAGAGGATCTACTGTTCTTGTCAGTTGGCTAAGCAGAACTGAACTAGATATGGCCGTGTGTGTAGGAAGCACAGTTCTTTTCTTCTGAGGAAGCTCACTGTTAAACCCCATAGGAAACACAGTAGAGTAGAAGAGTGCTCTTTTCTCAAAAGCAGAGTGTGTTTCTTGTAAGGCGAGCTAGCGTTTGTTTCCCAGTCCTAAATGGAGTTGAATCCCATGCAGTTTGTGGTCCTACGAGCAAGAGTTGTTTTCTGGTAAGAAGAGTCACTATTGCGTTCCCATTGCCATTCACAGGGCAAATAGCACTGGCTTCTGTTCCAGCATGTACAGTGTATTGGACTGAAGAGTATCTACTGTTCTTGTCAGTTTGCTAAGCAGAATTGAAATAGATATGGCCGTGTGTAGGAAGCACAGTTCTTTTGTTCTGAGCAAGCTCACTGTTCTGGCCCTATAGGAAACACAGTAGAGTAGATGAGTGATCTTTTCTCAAAAGCAGAGTGTGTTTCTTGTAAGGCGAGCTAGCGTTTGTTTCCCAGTCCTAAATGGCGTTGAATCACATGCAGTTTCTGTTTCTATGAGCAAGAGTAGTTTTCTGGTAAGAAGAGTCACTATTGCGCTCACATTGTCATACATAGTGTAAATAGCACTCGTGTCTGTTCCCAGCATGTACAGTGTATTGGACTGAAGAGGATCTACTGTTCTTGTCAGATTCCTAAGCAGTATTGAACTAGATATGGCCCGTGTGTGTAGGAAGCACATTTCTTTAGTTCTGAGCAAGCTTAGTGTTCATACCCCATAGGAAACACAGTGGAGTAGAAGAGTGCTCTTTTCTCAAAAGCAGAGTGTGTTTCTTTTAAGGCGAGCTAGTGTTTGTTTCCCAGTCCTAAATGGAGTTGAATCCCATGCAGTTTCTGGTCCTATGAGCAAGAGTCGTTTTCTGGTAAGAAGAGTCACTATTGCGCTCCCTTTGTCATACACAGGGCAAATAGCACTGGCATCTGTTCCCAGCATGTACAGTGTATTGGACTGAAGAGGATCTACTGTTCTTGTCAGTTTCCTAAGGAGAGTTGAACTAGATATGGCCCGTGGGTGTAGGAAGCACAGTTCTTTTATTCTGAGCAAGCTCACTGTTCTGGCCCTATAGGAAACACAGTAGAGTAGAAGAGTGTTCTTTTCTCAAAAGCAGAGTGTGTTTCTTGTAAGGAGAGCTAGCGTTTGTTTCCCAGTCCTAAATGGAGTTGAATCACATGCAATTGTTAGTCCCCCGAGCAAGAGTTGTTTTCTGGTAAGGAAAGTCACTATTGTGCTCCCATTGCCACACACAGTGCAAATAGCACTCGCGTCTGTTGCCAGCAAGTACAGTGTATTGGACTGAAGAGGAACTACTGTTCTTGTCAGTTTCCTAAGCACAGTTGAACTAGATATGGCCCGTGTGTGGAGGAAGTACATTTCTTTTGTTCTGAGCAAGCTCACTGTTTGGACCCAATAGGAAACACAGTAGAGTAGAAGAGTGCTCTTTTCTCAAAAGCAGAGTGTGTTTCTTGTAAGGCGAGCTAGCGTTTGTTTCAAAGTCCTAAATGGTGTTGAATCACATGCAGTTTCTAGTCCTAAGAGCAAGAGTTGTTTTCTGGTAAGAAGAGTCACTATTGTGCTCCCATTGTCATACACAGGGCAAATAGCACTGGCGTCTGTTCCCAGCCTGTACACTGTATTGGACTGAAGATGATCTATTTTTCTGTCAGTTTCCTAAGCAGAGTTGAACTAGATATAGCCCGTGTGTGTAGGAAGCACAGTTCTTTTGTTCTGAGCAAGCTCACTGTTCTGGCCCTATAGGAAACACAATAGAGTAAAGAGTGCTCTTTTCTCAAAAGCAGAGTGTGTTTCTTGTAAGGCGACCTAGCTTTTTTTTCCCAGTCCTAAAGGGGGTTGAATCACATGCAGTTTCTGGTTTTTCGAGCAAGAGTTGTTTTCTGGTAAGAAGAGTAACTATTGCGCTCCCACTGTCATACACAGGGCAAATAGCACTGGTGACTGTTCCCAGCATGTACAGTGTATTTGACTGAAGTGGATCTACTGTTCTTGTCAGTTTCCTAAGCAGAATTGAACTAGATATGGCCGTGTGTGTAGGAAGCACAGTTCTTTTGTTCTGAGCAAGCTCACTGTTCTGACCACATAGGAAACACAGTAGAGTAGAAGAGTGCCCTTTTCTCAAAAGCAGAGTGTGTTTCTTGTAAGGCGAGCTAGCGTTTGTTTCCCAGTCCTAAATGGAGTTGAATCACATGAAGTTTCTGGTCCTACGAGCAAAAGATTTTCTGCTAAGAAGAGTCACTATTGCGCTCCCATTGTCATACACAGGGCAAATACCATTGGCATCTGTTCCCAGCATGTACAGTGTATTGGACTGAAGAGGATCTACTGTTCTTGTCAGTTTCCTAAGTAGAATTGAACTAGATATGGCCCTGTGTGTAGGAAGCACAGTTCTTTTGTTCAGAGCAAGCTCACTGTTCGGACCTCGTAGGAAACACAATAGAGTAGAAGAGTGCTCTTTTCTCAAAAGCAGAATGTGTTTCTTGTAAGGCGAGCTAGCATTTGTTTCACAGTCCTAAATGGAGTTGAATCACATGCAGTTTCTGGTGCTTCGAGCAAGAGTTGTTTTCTGGTAAGAAGAGTCACTATTGCACTCCCTTTGACTTACACAGGGCAAATAGCACTGGCGTCTGTTCACAGCATGTACAGTGTATTGGACTGAAGAGGATCTACTGTTCTTGTCAGTTTCCTAAGCAGAGTTGAACTAGATATGGCCCGTGTGTGTAGGAAGCACAGTTCTTTTGTTGTGAGCAAGCTCACTGTTCGGACACCATAGGAAACACAGTAGAGTAGAAGAGTGCTCTTTTTTCAAATGCAGGGTGTGTTTCTTTTAAGGCAATCTAGCCTTTGTTTCCCAGTCCTAAATGGAGTTGAAATACACATGCAGTTTCTGGTCCTAGGAGCAAGAGTTGTTTTCTGGTAAGAAGAGTCACTATTCCGCTCCCGTTGCCATACACAGTACAAATAGCACTCGCGTCTGTTTTCAGCAATACAGTTTATTGGACTCAAGAGGAGCTACTGTTCTTGTCACTTTCCTAAAAAGAGTTGAACTAGGTATGGCCCGAGTGTGTAGGAAGCACAGTTCTTTTGTTCTGAGCAAGATCACTGTTCGGACCCCATAGGAAACACAGTAAAGACAAGAGTGCTCTTTTCTCAAAAGCAGAGTGTGTTTCTTGTAAAGCGAGCTAGTGTTTTTTTCCCAGTCCTAAATGGAGTTGAATCACATGCAGTTTCTTGTCCTACGAGCAAGAGTTGTTTTCTGGTAAGAAGAGTCACTATTGCGCTCCCATTGTCATATACAGGGCAAATAGCACTGGCGTCTGTTTCCAGAATGTATAGTTTATTGGACTGAAGACGATCTACTCTTCTTGTCAGGTTAATAAGCAGAGTTTAACTAGATATCGTCCGTGTGTGTAGGAAGCACAGTTCTTTTGTTCTGAGCAAGCTCACTGTTTGGACCCCATAGAAAACACAGTAGAGTAGAAGAGTGCTCTTTCCTCAAAAGCAGAGTATGTTACTTGTAAGGCGAGCTAGCGTTTGTTTCCCAATCCTAAATGGAGTTGAATCACATGCAGTTTCGGGTCCTACGAGCAAGAGTTTTTCTGGTAAGAGGAGTCACTATTGCGCTCCCATTGTCATGCACAGGGCAAATAGCAATGGCGTCTGTTCCCAGCATGTACAGTGTATTGGAGTGAAGAGGATCTACTGTTCTTGTCAGTTTCCTAATCAGAGTTGAACTAGATATGGTCCGTGTGTAGGAAGCACCGTTCAGTTGTTCTGAGCAAGCTCACTGTTCTGGCCCTATAGGAAACACAGTAGAGTAGAAGAGTGCTCTTTTCTCAAAAGCAGAGTGTGTTTCTTGTAAGGAGAGCTAGCGTTTGTTTCTCAGTCCTAAATGGAGTTGAATCACATGCAGTTTTTGGTCCTACGAGCAAGAGTTGTTTTCTGGTAAGGAAAGTCACTATTGTGCTCCCATTGCCATACACAGTGCAAATAGCACTCGCGTCTGTTCCCAGCAAGTACAGTGTATTGGACTGAAGAGGAGCTACTGTTCTTGTCATTTTCCTAAGCAGAGTTGAATTAGATATGGCCCGTGTGTGTAGGAAGCACAGTTCTTTTGTTCTGAGCAAGCTCACTGTTCAGAACCCATAGGAAACACAGTAGAGTAGAAGAGTGCTCTTTTCTCAAAAGCAGAGTGTGTTTCTTGTAAGGAAAGCTAGTGTTTGTTTCCCAGACAGAAATGGAGTTGAATCCCATGCAGTTTCTGGTCCTACGAGCAAGAGTTTTTTTCTGATAAGAAGAGTCACTATTGCGCTCCCATTGCCATACACAGTACAAATAGCACACGCGTCTGTTCCCTGCAAGTACAGTGTATTGGACTGAAGAGGAGCTTCTGTTCTTGTCAGTTTCCTAAGCAGAATTGAACTAGATATGGCCGTGTGTGTAGGAAGCACAGTTCTTTTGTTCTGAGCAAGCTCACTGTTTGGACCCCATAGGAAACACAGTAGAGTAGAAGAGTGATCTTTTCTGAAAAGCAGAGTGTGTTTCCTGTAAGGCGAGGTAGCGTTTGTTTCCCAGTCCTAAATGGAGTTGAATCACATGCAGTTTCTGGTCCTACGAGCAAGAGTTGTTTTCTGGTAAGGAAAGTCACTATTGCACTCACATGACATACACAGTGCAAATAGCCCTGGCGTCTGTTCCCATCAAGTACAGTGTATCGGACTGAAGAGGAGCTACTGTTCTTGTCAGTTTCCTAAGCAGAGTTTAACTAGATATGGCCCGTGTGTGTAGGAAGCTCAGTTCTTATGTTCTGAGCAAGCTCACTGTTCTGGCCCTATACTAAACACATTAGAGTAGAAGAGTGCTCTTTTCTCTAAAGCAGAGTGAGTTTCTTGTAAGGCAAGCTAGCGTTTGTTTCCCAGTCCTAAATGGAGTTGAATCACATGCAGTTTCTGCTCCTATGAGCAAGAGTTGTTTTCTCGTAAGGAAAGTCACTATTATGCTCCCATTGCCATACACAGTGCAAATAGCACTCGCGTCTGTTCCCAGCAAGTACAGTGTATTGGACTGAATAGGAGCTACTGTTCTTGTCAGTTTCCTAAGCAGAGTTGAACTGCATATGATCCGTGTGTGTACGAAGCACAGTTCTTTTGTTTTGAGCAAGCTTACTTTTTGGACCCCATAGGAAACACAGTAGACTAGAATAGTGCTCTTTTCTCTAAACCAGCGTGTTTTTCTTGTAAGGCGATCTAGTGTTTGTTTCCCAGGCCTAAATTTAGTTGAATCCCATGCAGTTTCTGGTACTATGAGCAAAAGTTGTTTTCTGGTAAGGAAAGTCACTATTGCGCTGGCATTGCCATACACAGGACAAATAGCACTGGCGTCTGTTGCCAACAAGTACAGTGTATTGGACTGAAGAGGATCTACTGTTCTTGTCAGGTTCCTAAGCAGAATTGAAATAGATATGGCCGTGTGTGTAGGAAGCACAGTTTTTTTGTTCTGAGCAATCTCACTGTTCTGGCCCTATAGGAAACACAGTAGAGTAGATGAGTGCTCTTTTCTCAGAAGCAGAGTGTGTTTCTTGTAAGGCAAGCTAGCATTTGTTTCCCAGTCCTAAATGCAGTTGAATTAAATGCACTTTCTGGTCCTACGAGCAAGAGTTGTTTTCTGGTAAGAAGAGACACTATTGCGCTCCCATTGCCATACACAGGGCAAATAGCAATCGCGTCTGTTCCCAGCAAGTACAGTGTATTGGACTGAAGAGGAGCTACTGTTCTTGTCAGTTTTCTAAGCAGAGTTAAACTAGATATGGCCCGTGAGTGTCGAAAGCACAGTTCTTTTGTTCTTAGCAAGCTCACTGTTTGGACCCATAGAAAACACAGTACAGTAGATGAGTGCTCTTTTCTCAAAAGCAGAATATATTTCTTTTAAGGCGAGCTAGTGTTTGTTTCCCAGTCCTAAATGGAGTTGAATCACATGCAGTTTCGGGTTCTACGTGCAAGAGTTGCTTTCTGGTAAGAAAAGTCACTATTGCGCTCCCATTGTCACACACAGTACAAATAGCACTGGCGTCTGTTCCCAGCATGTACAGTGTATTGGACTGAAGAGGATCTACTGTTCTTGTCAGGTTCCTAAGCAGAGTTGAACTAGATATGGCCCGTGTGTGTAGGAAGCACAGTGCTTTTGTTCTGAGCAAGCTCACTGTTCTGGCCCTATAGGAAACACAGTAGAGTAGAAGAGTGCTCTTTTCTCTAAAGCAGAGTGTGTTTCTTTTAAGTCGAGCTAGCATTTGTTTCCCAGTCCTAAATTGAGTTGGAATACACATGCAGTTTCTGGTCCTACGAGCAAGAGTTGTTTTCTGGTAAGAAGAGTCACTATTGTGCTCCCTTTGACATACACAGTGCAAATAGCACTCGAGTCTGTTCACAGCAAGTACAGTGTATTGGACTGAAGAGGAGCTACGGTTCTAGTCAGTTTCCTATGCAGAGTTGAACTAGATAAGGCCCGTGTGTGTAGGAAGCACAGTTCTTTTGTTCTGAGCAAGCTCACTGTTCGGACCCCATAGAAAACACAGTACAGTAGATGAGTGCTCTTTTCTCAAAAGCAGAGTATGTTTCTTGTACGGCGAGCTAGCGTTTGTTTCCCAGTCCTAAATGGAGTTGAATCACATGCAGTTTTTGGTCCTACGAGCAAGAGTTGTTTTCTGGTAAGAAGAGTCACTATTGTGCTCCCATTGTCACACACAGGGCAAATAGCACTGGCGTCTGTTGCCAGCATGTACAGTGTATTGGACTGAAGTGGATCTATTGATCTTGTCAGTTTCCTAAGCAGAATTGAACTAGATAGGGCCCGTGTGTGTAGGCAGCACAGTTCTTTTGTTCTGAGCAAGCTCACTATTCTGGCCATATAGGAAACACAGTAGAGTAGATGAGTGCTCTTTTCTCAGAAGCAGAGTGTGTTTCTTGTAAGGCGAGCTAGCGTTTGTTTCCCAGTTCTAAAAGGAGTTGAATCACATGCAGTTTTTGGTCCTACCAGCAAGAGTTGTTTTCTGGTAAGAAGAGTAACTATTGTGCTCCCATTCCCATACACAGTGCAAATAGCACTCGCGTCTGTTCCCAGCAAGTACAGTGTATTGGACTGAGGAGGAGCTACTGTTCTTGTCAGTTTCCTAAGCAGAGTTGAACTAGATATGGCCTGTGTGTGTAGGAAGCACAGTTCTTTTGTTGTGAGCAAGCTCACTGTTCGGACACCATAGGAAACACAGTAGAGTAGAAGAGTGCTCTTTTTTCAAATACAGGGTGTGTTTCTTTTAAGGCAATCTAGCCTTTGTTTCCCAGTCCTAAATGGAGTTGAAATACACATGCAGTTTCTGGTCCTAGGAGCAAGAGTTGTTTTCTGGTAAGAAGAGTCACTATTCCGCTCCCGTTGCCATACACAGTACAAATAGCACTAGCGTCTGTTCTCAGCAATACAGTTTATTGGACTCAAGAGGAGCTACTGTTCTTGTCACTTTCCTAAAAAGAGTTGAACTAGGTATGGCCCGAGTGTGTAGGAAGCACAGTTCTTTTGTTCTGAGCAAGATCACTGTTCGGACCCCATAGGAAACACAGTAAAGACAAGAGTGCTCTTTTCTCAAAAGCAGAGTGTGTTTCTTGTAAAGCGAGCTAGTGTTTTTTTCCCAGTCCTAAATGGAGTTGAATCACATGCAGTTTCTTGTCCTACGAGCAAGAGTTGTTTTCTGGTAAGAAGAGTCACTTGCGCTCCCATTGTCATATACAGGGCAAATAGCACTGGCGTCTGTTTCCAGAATGTATAGTTATTGGACTGAAGACGAGCTACTCTTCTTGTCAGGTTAATAAGCAGAGTTTAACTAGATATCGTCCGTGTGTGTAGGAAGCACAGTTCTTTTGTTCTGAGCAAGCTCACTGTTTGGACACCATAGAAAACACAGTAGAGTAGAAGAGTGCTCTTTCCTCAAAAGCAGAGTATGTTACTTGTAAGGCGAGCTAGCGTTTGTTTCCCAGTCCTAAATGGAGTTGAATCCCATGCAGTTTCTGGTCCTACGAGCAAGAGTTTTTTCTGGTAAGAGGAGTCACTATTGCGCTCCCATTGTCATACACAGGGCAAATAGCAATGGCGTCTGTTCCCTGCATGTACAGTGTATTGGAGTGAAGAGGATCTACTGTTCTTGTCAGTTTCCTAATCAGAGTTGAACTAGATATGGTCCGTGTGTAGGAAGCACCGTTCAGTTGTTCTGAGCAAGCTCACTGTTCTGGCCCTATAGGAAACACAGTAGAGTAGAAGAGTGCTCTTTTCTCAAAAGCAGAGTGTGTTTCTTGTAAGGCAAGCTAGCGTTTGTTTCTCAGTCCTAAATGGAGTTGAATCACATGCAGTTTTTGGTCCTACGAGCACGAGTTGTTTTCTGGTAAGGAAAGTCACTATTGTGCTCCCATTGCCATACACAGTGCAAATAGCACTCGCATCTGTTCCCAGCAAGTACAGTGTATTGGACTGAAGAGGAGCTACTGTTCTTGTCATTTTCCTAAGCAGAGTTGAATTAGATATGGCCCGTGTGTAGGAAGCACAGTTCTTTTGTTCTGAGCAAGCTCACTGTTCTGACCCCATAGGAAACACAGTAGAGTAGAAGAGTGCTCTTTTCTCAAAAGCAGAGTGTGTTTCTTGTAAGGAAAGCTAGTGTTTGTTTCCCAGACAGAAATGGAGTTGAATCCCATGCAGTTTCTGGTCCTACGCGCAAGAGTTTTTTTCTGATAAGAAGAGTCACTATTGCGCTCCCATTGCCATACACAGTGCAAATAGCACACGCGTCTGTTCCCAGCAAGTACAGTGTATTGGACTGAAGAGGAGCTTCTGTTCTTGTCAGTTTCCTAAGCAGAATTGAACTAGATATGGCCCTGTGTGTAGGAAGCACAGTTCTTTTGTTCTGAGCAAGCTCACTGTTGGGACCCCATAGGAAACACAGTAGAGTAGAAGAGTGATCTTTTCTGAAAAGCAGAGTGTGTTTCTTGTAAGGCGAGCTAGCGTTTATTTCCCAGTTCTAAATGGAGTTGAATCACATGCAGTTTTCGGTCCTATGAGCAAGAGTTGTTTTCTGGTAAGGAAAGTCACTGTTGTGCTCCCATTGCCATACACAGTGCAAATAGCCCTCGCGTCTGTTCCCAGCAAGTACAGTGTATTGGACTGAATAGGATCTACTGTTCTTGTCAGGTTCCTAAGCAGAGTTTAACTAGATATGGTCCGTGTGTGTAGGAAGCACAGTTCTTTTGTTCTGAGCAAGCTCACTGTTCTGGCCCTATAGGAAACACAGTAGAGTATAAGAGTGCTCTTTTCTCAAAAGCAGAGTGTGTTTCTTGTAAGGCGAGCTAGTGTTTGTTTCCCAGTCCTAAATGGCGTTGAATCACATGCAGTTTCTGGTTCTATGAGCAAGAGTAGTTTTCTGGTAAGAAGAGTCACTATTGTGCTCCCTTGTCATACACAGGGCAAATAGCACTCGCGTCTGTTCCCAGCATGTACAGTGTATTGGACTGAAGAGGAGCTACTGTTCTTGTCAGTTGGCTAAGCAGAGTTGAACTAGATATGGCCCCTGTGTGTAGGAAGCACAGTTCTTTTGTTCTGAGCAAGCTTACTGTTTAGACCCCATAGGAAACACAGTAGAGTAGAAGAGTGCTCTTTTCTCAAAAGCAGAGTGTGTTTCTTGTAAGGCGAGCTAGTATTTGTTTCACTGTCCTAAATGGAGTTGAATCACATGCAGATTCTGGTTCTTCGAGCAAGAGTTGTTTTCTGGTAAGAAGAGTCACTATTGCACTCCCATTGACATACACAAGGCAAATAGCACTGGCGTCTGTTCCCAGCATGTACAG
Source organism: Peromyscus eremicus (assembly GCF_949786415.1). NCBI lineage: Eukaryota > Metazoa > Chordata > Mammalia > Rodentia > Cricetidae > Peromyscus > Peromyscus eremicus. Next base: position 20,529 of record NW_026738026.1, read on the forward strand.
TGTATTGGACTGAAGAGGATCTACTGTTCTTGTCAGTTTCCTAAGGAGAGTTGAACTAGATATGGCCCGTGTGTGTAGGAAGCACAGTTCTTTTGTTCTGAGCAAGCTCACTCTTCGTCCCTATAGGAAACACAGTAGAGTAGAAGAGTGCTCTTTTCTCAAAAGCAGAGTGTGTTTCTTGTAAGGGGAGCTAGCGTTTGTTTCCCAGTCCTAAATGGAGTTGAATCACATGCAGTTGTTGGTCCCAGGAGCAAGAGTTGTTTTCTGGTAAGGAAAGTCACAATTGCGCTCCCATTGCCATACACAGTGCAAATAGCACTCGCGTCTGTTGCCAGCAAGTACAGTGTATTGGACTGAAGAGGAGCTACTGTTCTTGTCAGTTTCCTAAGCACAGTTGAACTAGATATGGCCCGTGAGTGTAAGAAGCACAGTTCTTTTGTTCTGAGCAAGCTCACTGTTCTGGCCCTATAGGAAACACAATAGAGTAAAGAGTGCTCTTTTCTCAAAAGCAGAGTGTGTTTCTTGTAAGGCGACCTAGCTTTTTTTCCCAGTCCTAAATGGAGTTGAATCACATGCAGTTTCTGGTTTTTCGAGCAAGAGTTGTTTTCTGGTAAGAAGAGTAACTATTGCGCTCCCATTGTCATATACAGGGCAAATAGCACTGGTGACTGTTCCCAGCATGTACAGTGTATTAGACTGAAGAGGATCTACTGTTCTTGTCAGTTGGCTAAGCAGAATTGAACTAGATATGGCCGTGTGTGTAGGAAGCACAGTTCTTTTCTTCTGAGGAAGCTCATTGTTAAACCCCATAGGAAACACAGTAGAGTAGAAGAGTGCTCTTTTCTCAAAAGCAGAGTGTGTTTCTTGTAAGGCGAGCTAGCGTTTGTTTCCCAGTCCTAAATGGAGTTGAATCCCATGCAGTTTGTGGTCCTATGAGCAAGAGTTGTTTTCTGGTAAGAAGAGTCACTATTGCGTTCCCATTGCCATTCACAGGGCAAATAGCACTGGCTTCTGTTCCAGCATGTACAGTGTATTGGACTGAAGAGGATCTACTGTTCTTGTCAGTTTGCTAAGCAGAATTGAAATAGATATGGCCGTGTGTAGGAAGCACAGTTCTTTTGTTCTGAGCAAGCTCACTGTTCTGGCCCTATAGGAAACACAGTAGAGTAGATGAGTGATCTTTTCTCAAAAGCAGAGTGTTTTTCTTGTAAGGCGAGCTAGCGTTTGTTTCCCAGTCCTAAATGGCGTTGAATCACATGCAGTTTCTGGTTCTATGAGCAAGAGTAGTTTTCTGGTAAGAAGAGTCACTATTGCGCTCACATTGTCATACATAGTGTAAATAGCACTCTTGTCTGTTCCCAGCATGTACAGTGTAGTGGACTGAAGAGGATCTACTGTTCTTGTCAGTTTCCTAAGCAGTGTTGAACTAGATATGGCCCGTGTGTGTAGGAAGCACATTTCTTTAGTTCTGAGCAAGCTTAGTGTTCATACCCCATAGGAAACACAGTAGAGTAGAAGACTGCTCTTTTCTCAAAAGCAAAGTGTGTTTCTTTTAAGGCGAGCTAGTGTTTGTTTCCCAGTCCTAAATGGAGTTGAATCCCATGCAGTTTCTGGTCCTATGAGCAAGAGTCGTTTTCTGGTAAGAAGAGTCACTATTGGGCTCCCTTTGTCATACACAGGGCAAATAGCACTGGCATCTGTTCCCAGCATGTACAGTGTATTGGACTGAAGAGGATCTACTGTTCTTGTCAGTTTCATAAGGAGAGTTGAACTAGATATGGCCCGTGGGTGTAGGAAGCACAGTTCTTTTATTCTGAGCAAGCTCACTGTTCTGGCCCTATAGGAAACACAGTAGAGTAGAAGAGTGTTCTTTTCTCAAAAGCAGAGTGTGTTTCCTGTAAGGAGAGCTAGCGTTTGTTTCCAATTCCTAAATGGAGTTGAAACACATGCAGTTTCTGGTCCTACAGTCAAGAGTTGTTTTCTGGTAAGAAGAGTCACTATTGTGTTCCCATTGTCATTCACAGGGCAAATAGCACTGGCGTCTGTTCCCAGCATGTACAGTGTATTGGACTGAGGAGGATCTACTGTTCTTGTCAGTATGCTAAGCAGAGTTGAACTAGATATGGCCCGTGTGTGTAGGAAGCACAGTTCTTTTGTTCTGAGCAAGCTTACTGTTCAGACCACATAGGAAACACTGTAGAGTAGAAGAGTGCTCTTTTTTCAAAAGCAGAGTGTGTTTCTTTTAAGGCGAGCTAGTGTTTGTTTCCCAGTCCCAAATGGAGTTGAATAACATGCAGTTATTGGTCCCACGAGCAAGAGTTGTTTTCTGGTAAGGAAAGTCACTATTGGGCTCCCATTGCCATACACAGTGCAAATAGCACTCGTGTCTTTTGCCAGCAACTACAGTGTATTGGACTGAAGAGGAGCTACTGTTCTTGTCAGTTGGCTAAGCAGAATTGAACTAGATATGGCCGTGTGTGTAGGAAGCACAGTTCTTTTCTTCTGAGGAAGCTCACTGTCCAAACCCCATAGGAAACACAGTAGAGTAGAAGAGTGCTCTTTTCTCAAAAGCAGAGTGTGTTTCTTGTAAGGCGAGCTAGCGTTTGTTTCCAAAACCTAAATGGAGTTGAATCACATGCAGTTTCTGGTTCTATGAGCAAGAGTAGTTTTCTGTTAAGAAGAGTCACTATTGTGCTCCCATTGTCATACACAGGGCAAATAGCACTCGCGTCTGTTCCCAGCATGTACAGTGTATTGGACTGAAGAGGAGCTACAGTTCTTGTCAGTTGGCTAAGCAGAGTTGAACTAGATATGGCCCGTGTGTGTAGGAAGCACAGTTCTTTTGTTCTGAGCAAGCTTACTGTTCAGACCCCATAGGAAACACAGTAGAGTAGAAGAGTGCTCTTTTCTCAAAAGCAGAGTGTGTTTCTTGTAAGGCGAGCTAGTATTTGTTTCACAGTCCTAAATGGAGTTGAATCACATGCAGATTCTGGTTCTTCGAGCAAGAGTTGTTTTCTGGTAAGAAGAGTCACTATTGCACTCCCATTGACATACACAGGGCAAATAGCACTGGCGTCTGTTCCCAGAAGGTAAAGTGTATTGGACTGAAGAGGATCTACTGTTCTTGTCAGTTTCCTAAGGAGAGTTGAACTAGATATGGCCCGTGTGTGTAGGAAGCACAGTTCTTTTGTTCTGAGCAAGCTCACTCTTCGTCCCTATAGGAAACACAGTAGAGTAGAAGAGTGCTCTTTTCTCAAAAGCAGAGTGTGTTTCTTGTAAGGCTAGCTAGCGGTTGTTTCCCAGTCCTAAATGGAGTTGAAACACATGCAGTTTCTGGTCCTACGAGCAAGAGTTGTTTTCTGGTAAGAAGAGTCACTATTGCGTTCCCATTGTCATTCACAGGGCAAATAGCACTGCCGTCTGTTCCCAGCATGTACAGTGTATTGGACTGAAGAGGATCTACTGTTCTTGTCAGTTTCCTAAGCAGAGTTGAACTAGATATAGCCTGTATGTGTAGGAAGCACAGTTCGTTTTTTCTGAGCAAGCTCACTGTTCTGGCCCTATAGGAAACACATTAGAGTAGAAGAGTGCTCTTTTCTCAAAAGCAGTGTGTGTTTCTTGTAAGGAGAGCTAGCATTTGTTTCCCAGTCCTAAATGGAGTTGAATCACATGCAGTTTCTGGTCCTACGAGCAAGAGACGTTTTCTGGTAAGAAGAGTCACTATTGCGCTCCCTTTGTCATACACAGGGCAAATAGCACTGGCATCTGTTCCCAGCATGTACAGTGTATTGGACTGAAGAGGATCTACTGTTCTTGTCAGTTTCCTAAGGAGAGTTGAACTAGATATGGCCCGTGAGTGTAGGAAGCACAGTTCTTTTATTCTGAGCAAGCTCACTGTTCTGGCCCTATAGGAAACACAGTAGAGTAGAAGAGTGTTCTTTTCTCAAAAGCAGAGTGTGTTTCTTGTAAGGAGAGCTAGCGTTTGTTTCCCAGTCCTAAATGGTGTTGAATCACATGCAGTTTCTAGTCCTAAGAGCAAGAGTTGTTTTCTGGTAAGAAGAGTCACTATTGTGCTCCCATTGTCATACACAGGGCAAATAGCACTGGCGTCTGTTCCCAGCCTGTACACTGTATTGGACTGAAGAGGATCTATTTTTCTTGTCAGTTTCCTAAGCAGAGTTGAACTAGATATAGCCCGTTTGTGTAGGAAGCACAGTTCTTTTGTTCTGAGCAAGCTCAGTGTTCTGGCCCTATAGGAAACACAATAGAGTAAAGAGTGCTCTTTTCTCAAAAGCAGAGTGTGTTTCTTGTAAGGCGACCTAGCTTTTTTTTCCCAGTCCTAAATGGAGTTGAATCACATGCAGTTTCTGGTTTTTCGAGCAAGAGTTGTTTTCTGGTAAGAAGAGTAACTATTGCGCTCCCATTGTCATACACAGGGCAAATAGCACTGGTGACTGTTCCCAGCATGTACAGTGTATTGGACTGAAGAGGATCTACTGTTCTTGTCAGTTGGCTAAGCAGAACTGAACTAGATATGGCCGTGTGTGTAGGAAGCACAGTTCTTTTCTTCTGAGGAAGCTCACTGTTAAACCCCATAGGAAACACAGTAGAGTAGAAGAGTGCTCTTTTCTCAAAAGCAGAGTGTGTTTCTTGTAAGGCGAGCTAGCGTTTGTTTCCCAGTCCTAAATGGAGTTGAATCCCATGCAGTTTGTGGTCCTACGAGCAAGAGTTGTTTTCTGGTAAGAAGAGTCACTATTGCGTTCCCATTGCCATTCACAGGGCAAATAGCACTGGCTTCTGTTCCAGCATGTACAGTGTATTGGACTGAAGAGTATCTACTGTTCTTGTCAGTTTGCTAAGCAGAATTGAAATAGATATGGCCGTGTGTAGGAAGCACAGTTCTTTTGTTCTGAGCAAGCTCACTGTTCTGGCCCTATAGGAAACACAGTAGAGTAGATGAGTGATCTTTTCTCAAAAGCAGAGTGTGTTTCTTGTAAGGCGAGCTAGCGTTTGTTTCCCAGTCCTAAATGGCGTTGAATCACATGCAGTTTCTGTTTCTATGAGCAAGAGTAGTTTTCTGGTAAGAAGAGTCACTATTGCGCTCACATTGTCATACATAGTGTAAATAGCACTCGTGTCTGTTCCCAGCATGTACAGTGTATTGGACTGAAGAGGATCTACTGTTCTTGTCAGATTCCTAAGCAGTATTGAACTAGATATGGCCCGTGTGTGTAGGAAGCACATTTCTTTTGTTCTGAGCAAGCTTAGTGTTCATACCCCATAGGAAACACAGTGGAGTAGAAGAGTGCTCTTTTCTCAAAAGCAGAGTGTGTTTCTTTTAAGGCGAGCTAGTGTTTGTTTCCCAGTCCTAAATGGAGTTGAATCCCATGCAGTTTCTGGTCCTATGAGCAAGAGTCGTTTTCTGGTAAGAAGAGTCACTATTGCGCTCCCTTTGTCATACACAGGGCAAATAGCACTGGCATCTGTTCCCAGCATGTACAGTGTATTGGACTGAAGAGGATCTACTGTTCTTGTCAGTTTCCTAAGGAGAGTTGAACTAGATATGGCCCGTGGGTGTAGGAAGCACAGTTCTTTTATTCTGAGCAAGCTCACTGTTCTGGCCCTATAGGAAACACAGTAGAGTAGAAGAGTGTTCTTTTCTCAAAAGCAGAGTGTGTTTCTTGTAAGGAGAGCTAGCGTTTGTTTCCCAGTCCTAAATGGAGTTGAATCACATGCAATTGTTAGTCCCCCGAGCAAGAGTTGTTTTCTGGTAAGGAAAGTCACTATTGTGCTCCCATTGCCACACACAGTGCAAATAGCACTCGCGTCTGTTGCCAGCAAGTACAGTGTATTGGACTGAAGAGGAACTACTGTTCTTGTCAGTTTCCTAAGCACAGTTGAACTAGATATGGCCCGTGTGTGGAGGAAGTACATTTCTTTTGTTCTGAGCAAGCTCACTGTTTGGACCCAATAGGAAACACAGTAGAGTAGAAGAGTGCTCTTTTCTCAAAAGCAGAGTGTGTTTCTTGTAAGGCGAGCTAGCGTTTGTTTCAAAGTCCTAAATGGTGTTGAATCACATGCAGTTTCTAGTCCTAAGAGCAAGAGTTGTTTTCTGGTAAGAAGAGTCACTATTGTGCTCCCATTGTCATACACAGGGCAAATAGCACTGGCGTCTGTTCCCAGCATGTACACTGTATTGGACTGAAGATGATCTATTTTTCTGTCAGTTTCCTAAGCAGAGTTGAACTAGATATAGCCCGTGTGTGTAGGAAGCACAGTTCTTTTGTTCTGAGCAAGCTCACTGTTCTGGCCCTATAGGAAACACAATAGAGTAAAGAGTGCTCTTTTCTCAAAAGCAGAGTGTGTTTCTTGTAAGGCGACCTAGCTTTTTTTTCCCAGTCCTAAAGGGGGTTGAATCACATGCAGTTTCTGGTTTTTCGAGCAAGAGTTGTTTTCTGGTAAGAAGAGTAAC
>NW_026738027.1:0-27000 GCF_949786415.1 Peromyscus eremicus
GGGAAACAAATGCTAGCTTGCCTTACAAGAAACACTCTTTGCTTTTTAGAAAAGAGCACTCTTCTACTCTACTGTGTTTCCTATGGGGTCCAAACAGTGAGCTTGCTCAGAACAAAAGAACTGTGCTTCCTACACACATGGACCATATCTAGTTCAACTCTGCTTAGGAAACTGACAAGAACAGTAGCTCCTATTCAATCCAATACACTGTACATGCCTGGAACAGACGCGAGTGCTATTTGCACTGTGTATGGCATTTGGAGCACAATAGTGACTCTTCTTACCAGAAAACAACTCTTGCTCGTAGTACCAGAAACTGCATGGGAATCAACTCCATTTAGGACTGCGAAATAAACGCTAGCTCGCCTTACAAGAAACACACTCTGCTTTAGAGAAAAGAGCACTCTTCTACTCTACTGTGTTTCCTATAGGGTCCAAACAGTGAGCTTGCTCAGAACAAAAGAACTGTGCTTCCTACACACACGGGCCATATCTAGTTCAACTCTGCTTAAGAAACAGACAAGAACGATAGCACCTATTCAGTCCAATACACTGTACATGCCTGGAACAGACGCGAGTGCTATTTGCACTCTGTATGGCATTTGGATCACAATAGTGACTCTTCTTACCAGAAAACATCTCTTGCTCATAGTACCAGAAACTGCATGGGATTCAACTCCATTTAGGACTGCGAAACAAACGCTAGCTCGCCTTACATGAAACACACTCTGCTTTAGAGAAAAGAGCACTCATCTACTCTACTGTGTTTCCTATAGGGCCAGAACAGTGAGCTTGCTCAGAACAAAAGAACTGTGCTTCCTACACACATGGACCATATCTAGTTCAACACTGCTTAGTAAACTGACAAGAACAGTAGCTCCTCTTCAGTCCAATACACTGTACTTCTGGAAGAGACGCCAGTGCTATTTGCACTGTGTATGGCAATGAGAGCGCAATAATGACTTTCCTTACCAGAAAGCAACTCTTGCTCGTAGGAACACAAACTGCATGTGATTCAACTCCATTTAGGACTGGGAAACAAATGCTAGCTCGCCTTACAAGAAACACTCTCTGCTTTTTAGAAAAGAGCACTCTTCTACTCTACTGTGTTTCCTATGGGGTCCTAACAGTGAGCTTGCTCAGAACAAAAGAACTGTGCTTCCTACACACATGGACCATATCTAGTTCAACTCTGCTTAGGAAACTGACAAGAACAGTAGCTCCTATTCAGTCCAATACACTGTACATGGTGGGAACAGACGCGAGTGCTATTTGCACTGTGTATGGCATTTTGAGCGCAATAGTGACTCTTCTTACCAGAAAACAACTCTTGCTCGTAGGACCAAAAACTGTCTGTGACTCAACTCCATTTAGGACTGGGAAACAAACGCGAGCTCGCCTTACAAGAAACACACTCTCCTTTAGAGAAAAGAGCACTCTTCTACTCTACTGTGTTTCCTATAGGGCCAGAACAGTGAGCTTGCTCAGAACAAAAGAACTGTGCTTCCTACACACATGGACCATATCTAGTTCAACTCTGCTTAGTAAACTGACAAGAACAGTAGCTCCACTTCAGTCCAATACACTGTACTTCTGGGAAGAGACGCCAGTGCTATTTGCACTGTTTATGGCAATGAGAGCCCAATAGTGACTTTCCTTACCAGAAAACACCTCTTGCTCGTAGGAACACAAACTGCATGTGATTCAACGCCACTTAGGACTGGGAAACAAATGCTAGCTCGCCTTACAAGAAACACTCTCTGCTTTTTAGAAAAGAGCACTCTTCTACTCTACTGTGTTTCCTATGGGGTCCAAACAGTGAGCTTGCTCAGAACAAAGAACTGTGCTTTCTACACACATGGACCATATCTAGTTCAACTCTGCTTAGGAAACTGACAAGAACTGTAGCTCCTGTTCAGTCCAATACACTGTACATGCCTGGAACAGACGCGAGTGCTATTTGCACTGTGTATGGCATTTGGAGCACAATAGTGACTCTTCTTACCAGAAAACAACTCTTGCTCATAGTACCAGAAACTGCATGTGATTCAACTCCATTTAGGACTGCGAAACAAACGCTAGCTCGCCTTACAAGAAACACACTCTACTTTAGAGAAAAGAGCACTCTTCTACTCTACTGTGTTTCCTATAGGGCCAGAACAGTGAGCTTGCTCAGAACATAAGAACTGTTCTTCCTACACACATGGGCCATATCTAGCTCAACTCTGCTTAAGAAACTGACAAGAACAGTAGCTCCTCTTCAGTCCGATACACTGTACTTGCAGGCAACAGACGCGACTACTATTTGCACTGTGTATGGCAATGACAGCACAATAGTGACTTTCCTTACCAGAAAACAACTCTTGCTCGTAGGAACACAAACTGCATGTGATTCAACTCCATTTAGGACTGGGAAACAAATGCTAGCTCGCCTTACAAGAAACACTCTCTGCTTTTTAGAAAAGAGCACTCTTCTACTCTACTGTGTTTCCTATGGGGTCCTAACAGTGAGCTTGCTCAGAACAAAAGAACTGTGCTTCCTACACACATGGACCATATCTAGTTCAACTCTGCTTAGGAAACTGACAAGAACAGTAGCTCCTATTCAGTCCAATACACTGTACATGGTGGGAACAGACGCGAGTGCTATTTGCACTGTGTATGGCATTTGGAGTGCAATAGTGACTCTTCTTACCAGAAAACAACTCTTGCACGTAGGACCAAAAACTGTCTGTGACTCAACTCCATTTAGGACTGGGAAACAAACGCGAGCTCGCCTTACAAGAAACACACTCTCCTTTAGAGAAAAGAGCACTCTTCTACTCTACTGTGTTTCCTATAGGGCCAGAAGAGTGAGCTTGCTAAGAACAAAAGAACTGTGCTTTCTACACACATGGACCATATCTAGTTCAACTCTGCTTAGTAAACTGACAAGAACAGTAGCTCCTCTTCAGTCCAATACACTGTACTTCTGGGAAGAGACGCCAGTGCTATTTGCACTGTTTATGGCAATGAGAGCCCAATAGTGACTTTCCTTACCAGAAAACACCTCTTGCTCGTAGGAACACAAACTGCATGTGATTCAACGCCACTTAGGACTGGGAAACAAATGCTAGCTCGCCTTACAAGAAACACTCTCTGCTTTTTAGAAAAGAGCACTCTTCTACTCTACTTTGTTTCCTATGGGGTCCAAACAGTGAGCTTGCTCAGAACAAAGAACTGTGCTTTCTACACACATGGCCCATATCTAGTTCAACTCTGCTTAGGAAACTGACAAGAACTGTAGCTCCTGTTCAGTCCAATACACTGTACATGCCTGGAACAGACGCGAGTGCTATTTGCACTGTGTATGGCATTTGGAGCACAATAGTGACTCTTCTTACCAGAAAACAACTCTTGCTCATAGTACCAGAAACTGCATGTGATTCAACTCCATTTAGGACTGGGAAACAAACGCTAGCTCGCCTTACAAGAAACACACTCTCCTTTAGAGAAAAGAGCACTCTTCTAATCTACTGTGTTTCCTATGGGGTCCAAACAGTGAGCTTGCTCACAACAAAAGAACTGTGCTTCCTACACACGGGCCATATCTAGTACAACTCTGCTTAGGAAACAGACAAGAACAATAGCACCTATTCAGTCCAATACACTGTACTTGCTGGGAACAGACACGAGTGCTATTTGCACTGTGTATGGCAATGGGTGCGCAATGTGACTTTCCTTACCGGAAAACAACTCTTGTTCCTAGGACCAGAAACTGCATGTGATTCAACTCCATTTAGGACTAGGAAACAAACGCTAGCTCGCCTTACAATAAACACACTCTGCTTTAGAGAAAAGAGCACTCATCTACTCTACTGTGTTTCCTATAGGGCCAGAACAGTGAGCTTGCTCAGAACATAAGAACTGTTCTTCCTACACACACGGGCCATATCTAGCTCAACTCTGCTTAAGAAACTGACAAGAACAGTAGCTCCTCTTCAGTCCGATACACTGTACTTGCAGGCAACAGACGCAACTGCTATTTGCACTGTGTATGGCAATGACAGCGCAATAGTGACTTTCCTTACCAGAAAACAACTCTTGCTCGTAGCAACACAAACTGCATGTGATTCAACTCCATTTAGGACTGGGAAACAAATGCTAGCTCGCCTTACAAGAAACACTCTCTGCTTTTTAGAAAAGAGCACTCTTCTACTCTACTGTGTTTCCTATGGGGTCCAAACAGTGAGCTTGCTCAGAACAAAAGAACTGTGCTTCCTACACACATGGACCATATCTAGTTCAACTCTGCTTAGGAAACTGACAAGAACAGTAGCTCCTATTCAGTCCAATACACTGTACATGGTGGGAACAGACGCGAGTGCTATTTGCACTGTGTATGGCATTTGGAGCGCAATAGTGACTCTTCTTACCAGAAAACAACTCTTGCTCGTAGGACCAAAAACTGTCTGTGACTCAACTCCATTTAGGACTGGGAAACAAACGCGAGCTCGCCTTACAAGAAACACACTCTCCTTTAGAGAAAAGAGCACTCTTCTACTCTACTGTGTTTCCTATAGGGCCAGAACAGTGAGCTTGCTCAGAACAAAAGAATTGTGCTTCCTACACACATGGACCATATCTAGTTCAACTCTGCTTAGTAAACTGACAAGAACAGTAGCTCCTCTTCAGTCCAATACACTGTACTTCTGGGAAGAGACGCCAGTGCTATTTGCACTGTGGATGGCAATGAGAGCACAATAGTGACTTCCCTTACCAGGAAACAACTCTTGCTCATAGGAACACAAACTGCATGTGATTCAACGCCACTTAGGACTGGGAAACAAATGCTAGCTTGCCTTACAAGAAACACTCTTTGCTTTTTAGAAAAGAGCACTCTTCTACTCTACTGTGTTTCCTATGGGGTCCAAACAGTGAGCTTGCTCAGAACAAAAGAACTGTGCTTCCTACACACACGGGCCATATCTAGTTCAACTCTGCTTAGGAAACAGACAAGAACAATAGCAGCTACTCAGTCCAATACACTGTACTTGCTGGGAACAGACGCGAGTGCTATTTGCACTGTGTATGGCAATGGGTGCGCAATGTGACTTTCCTTACCAGAAAACAACTCTTGCTCGTAGGACCGCAAACTGCATGTGATTCAACTCCACTTAGGACTGGGAAACAAATGCTAGCTGGCCTTACAAGAAACACACTCTGCTTATGAGAAAAGAGCACTCTTCTATCTACTGTGTTTCCTAATGGGTCCAAACAGTGAGCTTGCTCAGAACAAAAGAACTGTGCTTCCTACACACATGGATCATATCTAGTTCAACTCTGCTTAGGAAACTGACAAGAACAGTAGCTCCTATTCAGTCCAATACACTGTAATTGCTTGGAACAGACCCGAGTGCTATTGTCACTGTGTATGGGATTTGGAGCACAATAGTGACTCTTCTTACCAGAAAACAACTCTTGCTCGTGGGACCAAAAACTGAATGTGACTCAACTCCATTTAGGACTGGGAAACAAACGCGAGCTCGCCTTACAAGAAACACACTCTGCTTTTGAGAAAAGAGCACTCTTCTACTCTACTGTGTTTCCTATAGGGCCAGAACAGAGAGCTTGCTCAGAACATAATGACTGTGCTTCATAAACACACGGGCCATATCTAGTTCAACTCTGCTTAGGAAACTGACAAGAACAGTAGCTCCTCTTCAGTCCGATACACTGTACTTGCTGGGAACAGACGCGAGTGCTATTTGCACTGTGTATGGCAAACTGAGCGCAATAGTGACTTTCCTTACCAGAAAACAACTCTTGCTCATAGGACCAGAAACTGCATGTGATTCAACTCCATTTAAGACTGGGAAACAAATGCTAGCTCGCCTTACAAGAAACACACTCTGCTTTTGAGAAAAGAGCACTCTTCTAGTCTACTGTGTTTCCTATACGGCCAAAACAGTAAGCTTGCTCAGAATAACAGAACTGTGCTTCCTACACACACGGCCATATTTAGTTCAATTCTGCTTATAAATCTGACAAGAACAGTAGATCCTCTTCAGTCCAATACACTGTACTTGCTGGGAACAGACGCCAGTGCTATTTGTTCTGTGTATGGCAATGGCAGCGCAATAGTGACTATTCATACCATAAAAAACTCTTGCTCCTAGGACCAGAAACTGCATGTGATTCAACTCCATTTAGGACTGGGAAACAAACGCTAGCTCGCCTTACAAGAAACACACTCTGCTTTAGAAAAAGAGCACTCTTCTACTCTACTGTGTTTCCTCCAGGGCCAGAACAGTGAGCTTGCTCAGAACAAAAGAACTGTGCTTCCTACACACACGGGCCATATCTAGCTCAACTCTGCTTAAGAAACTGACAAGAACAGTAGCTCCTCTTCAGTCCGATACACTGTACTTGCTGGGAACAGACGCCAGTTCTATTTGTCCTGTGTATGGCAATGGCAGCGCAATAGTGACTATTCTTACCATAAAACAACTCTTGCTCCTAGGACCGGAAACTGCATGTGATTCAAGTCCATTTAGGACTGGGAAACAAACGCTAGCTCTCCTTACAAGAAACACACTCTGCTTTAGAAAAAGAGCACTCTTCTACTCTACAGTGTTTCCTACAGGGCCAGAACAGTGAGCTTGCTCACAACAAAAGAACTGTGCTTCCCACACACGGGCCATATCTAGTTTAAATCTGCTTAGGAAACTGACAAGAACAATAGATCCTCTTCAGTACAATACACAGTACTTGCTGGGAACAGACGCCAGTGCTATTTGCACTGTGTATGGCAATTGGAGCACAATAGTGTATCCTCTTACCAGAAAACAACTCTTGCTCATAGGACAAAAAACTGCATGTGAATCAACTCCATTTCGGTCTGGAAAACAAACTCTAGCTCACTTTACAAGAAACACACTCTGCTTTTGAGAAAAGAGCACTCATCTTCTCTACTGTGTTTCCTATAGTGCCAGAACAGTGAGCTTGCTCAGAAAAAAAGAATTGTGCTTCCTACCCACACGGGCCATATCTAGTTCAACTCTTCTTAGGAAACTGACAAGAACAGTAGCTCCTCTTCAGTCCAATACACTGTACTTGCTGGGAACAGACGGGAGGGCTATTTGCACTGTGTATGGCAATGGGAGCGCAATAGTGACTTTCCTTACCAGAAAACAACTCTTGCTCGTAGTACCAGAAACTGCATGTGATTCAACTCCATTTAGGACTGGGAAAGAAATGCTAGCTCGCCTTACAACAAACACACTGCTTTAGAGAAAAGAGCACTCTTCTACTCTACTGTGTTTCCTATGGGGTCCAAACAGTGAGCTTGCTCAGAACAAAAGAACTGTGCTTCCTACACACACGGACTATATGTAGTTCAACTCTGCTTAGGAAACTGACAAGAACAGTAGCTCCTCTTCAGTCCAATACACTGTAATTGATGGGAACAGACGCGAGTGCTATTTACACTGTGTATGGCAAGGAGAGCGCAATAGTAACTTTCCTTACCAGAAAACAACTCTTGCTCGTAGGACCACAAACTGCATGTGATTCAACACCATTTAGCACTGGGAAACAAATGCTAGCTGGCCTTACAAGAAACACACTCTGCTTTAGAGAAAAGAGCACTCTTCTACTCTACTGTGTTTCCTATAGGGCCAGAACAGTGAGCTTGCTCAGAACATAATGACTGTGCTTCCTAAACACACAGGCCATATCTAGTTCAACTCTGCTTAGGAAACTGACAAGAACAGTAGCTCTTCTTCAGTCCGATACACTGTACTTGATGGGAACAGACGCGAGTGCTATTTGCACTGTGCATGGCAAAGGGAGCGCAATAGTGAATTTCCTTACCAGAAAACATCTCTTGCTCATAGGACCAGAAACTGCATGTGATTCAACTCCATTTAGGACTGGGAAACAAATGCTAGCTCGCCTTACAAGAAACACACTCTGCTTTTGAGAAAAGAGCACTCTTCTAGTCTACTGTGTTTCCTATAGGGCCAAAACAGTAAGCTAGCTCAGAATAGCAGAACTGTGCTTACTACACACACGGCCATATTTAGTTCAATTCTGCTTAGGTTCCTGACAGGAACAGTAGATCATCTTGGGTCCAATACACTGTACTTGCTGGGAACAGACACCAGTGCTATTTGTCCTGTGTATGGCAATGGCAGCGCAATAGTGACTATTCTTACCATAAAAAAACTCTTGCTCGTAGGACCAGAAACTGCATGTGATTCAACTCCATTTAGGACTGGGAAACAAATGCTAGCTCGCCTTACAAGAAACACACTGCTTTAGAGAAAAGAGCACTCTTCTACTCTACTGTGTTTCCTACAGGCCAGAACAGTGAACTTGCTCAGAACAAAAGAACTGTGCTTCCCACACACGGGCCATATCTAGTTCAACTTTTCTTAGGAAACTGACAAGTACAGTAGATCCTCTTCATTCCAATAGACTGTACTTGCTGGGAACAGACGCCAGTGCTATTTGCACTGTGTATGGCAATTGGAGCACAATAGTGACTCGTCTTACCAGAAAACAACTCTTGCTCATAGGACAAAATCTGCATGTGACTCAACTCCATTTAGGACTGGGAAACAAACTCTAGCTGCTTTACAAGAAACACACTCTGCTTTTGAGAAAAGAGCACCCTTCTACTCTACTGTGTTTCCTATAGGGCCAGAACAGTGAGCTTGCTCAGAAAAAAAGAACTGTGCTTCCTATACACGACCATATCTAGTTCAACTCTTCTTAGGAAACTGACAAGAACAGTAGCACCTCCTCAGTCCAATACACTGTACTTGCTGGGAAAAGACGGGAGGCCTATATGCACTGTTTATGGCAATGGGAGTGCAATATTGACTTTCCTTACCAGAAAACAACTCTTGCTCGTAGGACCAGAAACTGCATGTGATTCCACTCCATTTAGGAATGGGAAAAAAATGCTAGCTCGTCTTAAAAGAAACACACTCTGCTTTTGTGAAAAAAGCACTCTTCTACTCTAGTGTGTTTCCTATGGAGTCCAAACAGTGAGCTTGCTCAGAACAAAAGAACTGTGCTTCCTACACACATGGATCATATCTAGTTCAACTCTGCTTATGAAACTGAGAAGAACAGTAGCTCCTATTCAGTCCAATAGACTGTACTTGCTGGGAACAGACCTGAGTGCTATTTGCAATGTGTATGGCATTTGGAGCACAATAGTGACTCTTCTTACCAGAAACCAACTCTTGCTCGTAGGACCAAAAACTGCATGTGACTCAACTCCATTTAGGACTGGGAAACAAACGCGAGCTCGCTTTACAAGAAACACACTCTGCTTTTGAGAAAAGAGAACTCTTCTACTCTACTGTGTTTCCTGTAGGGCCAGAACAGTGAGCTTGCTCAGAACAAAAGAACTGTGCTTCCTACACACAAGGCCATATCTAGTTCAATTCTGCTTAGGAACCTGACCAGAGCAGTAGATCCTCTTCAGTCCAATACACTGTACTTGCTGGGAACAGACGCCAGTGCTATTTGTCCTGTGTATGGCAATGGCAGCGCAATATTGACTATTCTTACCATAAAACAACTCTTGCTCGTAGGACCACAAACTGCATGTGATTCAACTCCATTTAGGACTGGGAAACAAACGCTAGCTCGCCTTACAAGAAATTCACTCTGCTTTTGAGAAAAGAGCACTCTTCTACTCTACTGTGTTTCCTATAGGGTCTAAACAGTGAGCTTGGACAGAACAAAAGAACTGTGCTTCCTACACACATGGACCATATCTAGTTCAACTCTGCTTAAGAAACTGACAAGAACAGTAGCTCCTATTCAGTCCAATACACTGTACTTGCTGGGAACAGACGCGAGTGCTATTTGCACTGTGTATGGCATTTAGAGCACAATAGTGACTACTCTTACCAGAAAACAACTCTTGCTCGTAGGATCAAAAACTGTCTGTGACTCAACTCCATTTAGGACTGGGAAACAAACGCGAGCTGGCCTTACAAGAAACACACTCTGCTTTAGAGAAAAGAGCACTCATCTACTCTACTGTGTTTCCTATGGGGTCCGAACAGTGAGCTTGCTCAGAACAAAAGAACTGTGTTTCCTACACACACGACCATATCTAGTTCAATTCTGCTTAGGAACCTGACCAGAGCAGTAGATCCTCTTCAGTCCAATACACTGTACTTGCTGGGAATAGACGCCAGTGCTATTTGCCCTGTATATGGCAATGGCAGCGCAATAGTGACTATTCTTATCATAAAACAACTCTTGCTCGTAGGACCACAAACTGCATGTGATTCAACTCCATTTAGGACTGGTAAACAAACGCTAGCTCGCCTTACAAGAAACACACTCTGCTTTTGAGAAAAGAGCACTGTTCTACTCTACTGTGTTTCCTATGGGGTCCAAACAGTGATCTTGGTCAGAACAAAAGAACTGTGCTTCCTACACACATGGACCATATCTAGTTCAACTCTGCTTAGGAAACTGACAAGAACAGTAGCTCCTATTCAGTCCAATACAGTGTACTTGCTGGGAACAGACGCGAGTGCTATTTGCACTGTGTATGGCATTTAGAGCGCAATAGTGACTCTTCTTACCAGAAAACAACTCTTGTTTTTAGGACCAAAAACTGTCTGTGACTCAACTCCATTTAGGACTGGGAAACAAACGCGAGCTGGCCTTACAAGAAACACACTCTGCTTTAGAGAAAAAAGCACTCATCTACTCTACTGTGTTTCCTGAAGGGCCAGAACAGTGAGCTTGCTCAGAACAAAAGAACTGTGCTTCCTACACACACGGGCTATATCTAGTTCAACTCTGCTTAGGAAACTGACAAGAACAGTAGCTCCTCTTCAGTTCGATACACTGTACTTGCTGAGAACAGACGCGAGTGCTATTTGCACTGTGTATGGCAATGGGAGCGCAATAGTGACTTTCCTTACCAGAAAACAACTCTTGCTCGTAGGACCAGAAACTGCATGTGATTCAAATCCATTTAGGACTGGGAAACAAATGCTAGCTCGCCTTACATGAAACACACTCTGCTTTTGAGAAAAGAGCACTCTTCTACTCTACTGTGTTTCCTAGGGGGTCCAAAGAGTGAGCTTGCTCAGAACAAAAGAACTGTGCTTCCTACACACACGGGCCATATCTAGTTCAACTCTGCTTAGGAAACAAACAAGAACAGTAGCTTCTTTTCAGTCGAATACACTGTACTTGCGGGGAACAGACGCGAGTGCTATTTGCACTGTGTATGGCAATTGGAGCACAATAGTGACTTGTCTTACCAGAAAATAACTCTTGCTCGTAGCACAAAAAAACTGCATGTGACTCAACTCCATTTAGGACTGGGAAACAAACGCTAGCTCGACTTCCAAGAAAAACACTCTGCTTTTGATAAAAGAGCACTCTTCTACTCTACTGTGTTTCCCATGTGTTCCGAAAAGTGAGCTTGCTCAGAACAAAAAAACTGTGCTTCCTACACACACCTCCATATCTCGTTCAAGTCTGCTTAGGAACCTGACAAGAACAGTAGATCTTCTTCAGTCCAATACACTGTACTTGCTGGGAACAGACGCCAGTGCTATTTGTCCTGTGTAGGGCAATGGCAGCGCAATAGTGACTCTTCTTAACAGAAAACAACTCTTGCTCGTAGGACCAGAAACTGCATGTGATTCAACTCCATTTAGGACTGGGAAACAAACTCTAGCTCACTTTACAAGAAACACACTCTGCTTTTGAGAAAAGAGCACTCTTCTACTCTACTGTGTTTCCTATAGGGCCAGAACAGTGAGCTTGCTCAGAAAAAAGGAACTGTACTTCCTAAACACACGGGCCATATCTAGTTCAACTCTGCTTAGGAAACTGAGAAGAACAGTAGCTCCTCTTCAGTCCAATACACTGTACTTGCTGGGAACAGACGGGAAGGCTATTTGCACTGTGTATGGCAATGGGAGCGCAATAGTGACTTTCCTTACCAGAAAACAACTCTTGCTCGTAGGACCAGAAACTGCATGTGATTCCACTCCATTTAGGACTGGGAAACAAACGCTAGATCGCCTTACAAGAAACACACTCTGCTTTAGAGAAAAGAGCACTCTTCTACTCTACAGTGTTTCCTATGGGGTCCAAAAAGTGAGCTTGTTCAGAACAAAAGAACTATGCTTCCTACACACACGGACCATATATAGTTCAACTCTGCTTAGTAAACTGACAAGAACAGTAGCTCCTCTTCAGTCCAATACACTGTACTTGCTGGGAAAAGACGCGAGTGCTATTTGCACTGTGTATGGCAATTAGAGCGCAATAGTGACTTTCCTTACCAGAAAACAACTCTTGCTCGTAGGACCACAAACTGCATGTGATTCAACGCCATTTAGGACTGGGAAACAAATGCTAGCTCGCCTTACAAGAAACATACTGTGCTTTTGAGAAAAGAGCACTCTTCTACTCTACTGTGTTTCCTATGGTGTCCAAACAGTGAGCTTGCTCAGAACAAAAGAACTGTGCTTCCTACACACATGGACCATATCTAGTTCAACTCTGCTTATGAAACTTACAAGAACAGTAGCTCCTATTCAGTCCAATACACTGTACTTGCTGGGAACAGACCCGAGTGCTATTTGAACTGTGTATGGCATTTGGAGCACAATAGTGACTCTTCTTACCAGAAAACAACTCTTGCTCGTAGGACCAAAAACTGCATGTGACTCAACTCCATTTATAACTGGGAAACAACTGCGAGCTCGCCTTACAAGAATCATACTCTGCTTTAGAGAAAAAAGCACTCTTCTACTCTACTGTGTTTCCTATAGGTTCAGAACAGTGAGCTTGCTTAGAAAATAATAACAGTGCTTCCTAAACACACGTGCCATATCTAATTCAACTCGTCTTAGGAAAATGACAAGAACAGTAGCTCCTCTTCATTCCGATACACTGTACTTGCTGGGAACAGACGCGAGTGCTATTTGCACTGTGTATGGCAAAGGGAGCGGAATAGTGACTTTCCTTACCAGAAAACAACTCTTGCTCGTAGGACCAGAAACTTCATGTGATTCAACTCCATTTAGGACTGGGAAACAATGGCTAGCTCGCCTTACAAGAAACACAATCTGCTTTTGAGAAAAGAGCACTCTTCTACACTACTGTGTTTCTTATAGGGCCAAAACAGTGAGCTTGCTCAGAACAAAAGAACTGTGCTTCCTACACACACGGCCATATTTAGTTCAATTCTGCTTATAAATCTGACAAGAACAGTAGATCCTCTTCAGTCCAATACACTGTACTTGCTGGGAACAGACGCCGAGCTATTTGCACTGTGTATGGCAATTGGAGCACAATAGTGACTCGTCTTACCAGAAAACAACTCTTGCTCATAGGACAAAAAACTGCATGTGACTCAACTCCATTTAGGACTGGAAAACAAACTCTAGCTCACTTTACAAGAAACACACTCTGCTTTTGAGAAAAGAGCACTATTCTACTCTACTGTGTTTCCTATAGGGCCAGAACAGTGAGCTTGCTCAGAAAAAAAGAACTGTGCTTCCTACCCACATGGGCCATATCTAGTTCAACTCTGCTTAGGAAACTGACAAGAACAGTAGCTCCTCTTCAGTCCAATACACTGTACTTGCTGGGAACAGACGGGAGGGCTATTTGCACTGTGTATGGCAATGGGAGTGCAATAGTGACTTTCCTTACCAGAAAACAACTCTTGCTCCTAGGACCAGAAACTGCTTGTGATTCAACTCCATTTAGGACTGGGAAAGAAATGCTAGCTCGACTTACAACAAACACACTGCTTTAGAGAAAAGAGCACTC
This sequence comes from Peromyscus eremicus, assembly GCF_949786415.1. Lineage (NCBI taxonomy): Eukaryota > Metazoa > Chordata > Mammalia > Rodentia > Cricetidae > Peromyscus > Peromyscus eremicus. The sequence goes on from NW_026738027.1 coordinate 13,825, forward strand.
TTCTACTCTACTGTGTTTCCTATGGGGTCCAAACAGTGAGCTTGCTCAGTACATAATAACTCTGCTTCCTAAACACACGGGCCATATCTAGTTCAACTCTGATTAGGAAACTGACAAGAACAGTAGCTCCTCTTCAGTCCGATACAGTGTACTTTCTGGGAACAGACGCGAGTGCTATTTGTCTTGTGTATGGCAAAGCGAGAGCAATAGTGACTTTCCTTACCAGAAAACAACTCTTGCTCGTAGGACCAGAAACTGCATGTGATTCATGCATTCCATTTAGGACTGGAAACAAATGCTAGCTCGCCTTACAAGAAACACACTCTGCTTTTGAGAAAAGAGCACTGTTCTCTACTGTGTTTCCTATAGGGCCAAAACAGTAAGCTTGCTCAGAACAAAAGAACTGTGCTTCCTACACACACGGCCATATTTAGTTCAATTCTGCTTATAAGTCTGACAAGAACAGTAGATCCTCTTCAGTCCAATACACTGTACTTGCTGGGAACAGACGCCAGTGCTATTTGTTCTGTGTATGGCAATGGCAGCGCAATAGTGACTATTCATACCATAAAAAAACTCTTGCTCCTAGGACCAGAAACTGCATGTGATTCAAGTCCATTTAGGACTGGGAAACAAACGCTAGCTCTCCTTACAAGAAACACACTCTGCTTTAGAAAAAGAGCACTCTTCTACTCTACTGTGTTTCCTCCAGGGCCAGAACAGTGAGCTTCCTCAGAACAAAAAAACTGTGCTTCCCACACACGGGCCATATCTCGTTCAACTCTGCTTAGGAAACTGACAAGAACAGTATATCCTCTTCAGTCCAATACACTGTACTTGCTGGGAACAGACGCCAGTGCTATTTGCACTGTGTATGGCAATTGGAGCACAATAGTGACTCTTCTTACCAGAAAACAACTCTTGCTCCTAGGACCAGAAACTGTATGTGATTCAACTCCATTTAGGACTGGGAAAGAAATGCTAGCTCGACTTACAACAAACACACTGCTTTAGAGAAAAGAGCACTCTTCTACTCTACTGTGTTTCCTATGGGGTCCAAACAGTGAGCTTGCTCAGAACATAATAACTCTGCTTCCTAAACACACGGGCCATATCTAGTTCAACTCTGCTTAGGAAACTGACAAGAACAGTAGCTCCTCTTCAGTCCGATACACTGTACTTTCTGGGAACAGACGCGAGTGCTATTTGCACTGTGTATGGCAAAGCGAGAGCAATAGTGACTTTCCTTACCAGAAAACAACTCTTGCTCGTAGGACCAGAAACTGCATGTGATTCATGCATTCGATTTAGGACTGGGAAACAAACGCTAGCTCGACTTTCAAGAAACACAATCTGCTTTTGAGAAAAGAGCACTCTTCTACTCTACTGTTTTTCCTATGGGGTCCGAAGAGTGAGCTTGCTCAGAACAAAAGAACTGTGCTTCCTACACACACGGCCATATCTAGTTCAATTCTGCTTAGGAACATGACAAGAACAGTAGATCCTCTTTAGTCCAATACACTGTACTTGCTGAGAACAGACACCAGTGCTTTTTGTCCTGTGTATGGCAATGGGAGCGCAATAGTGACTATTCTTACCATAAAACAACTCTTGCTCGTAGGACCAGAAACTGCATGTGATTCCACTCCATTTAGGACTGGGACACAAACATTAGCTCGCCTTACAAGAAACACACTCTGCTTTAGAGAAAAGAGCACTCTTCTACTCTACTGTGTTTCCTATGGGGTCCAAACAGTGAGCTTGCTCAGAACAAAAGAACTGTGCTTCCTACACACGAGGACCATATGTAGTTCAACTCTGCTTAGGAAACTGACAAGAACAGTAGCTCCTATTCAGTCCAATACTCTGTACTTGCTGGGAAAAGACGCGAGTGCTATTTGCCCTGTGTATGGCAATGGGAGCGCAATAGTGACTCTTCTTACCAGAAAACAACTCTTGCTTTTAGGACCAAAAGTGTCTGTGACTCAACTCCATTTAGGACTGGGAAACAAACGCGAGCTGGCCTTACAAGAAACACACTCTGCTTTAGAGAAAAGAGCACTCATATACTCTACTGTGTTTCCTGTAGGGCCAGAGCAGTCAGCTTGCTCAGAAAAAAAGAACTGTGCTTCCTACACACACGGGCCATATCTAGTTCAACTCTGCTTAGGAAACTGACAAGAACAGTAGCTCCTCTTCAGTTCGATACACTGTACTTGCTGAGAACAGACACGAGTGCTCTTTGCACTGTATATGGCAATGGGAGTGCAATATAGACTTCCCTTACCAGAAAACAACTCTTGCTCTTAGGACCAGAAACTGCATGTGATTCCACTCCATTTAGGAATGGGAAAAAAACGCTAGCTCGCCTTAAAAGAAACACACTCTGCTTTTGAGAAAAAAGCACTCTTCTCTTCTACTGTGTTTTTTATGGGGTCCGAACAGTGAGCTTGCTCAGAACAAAAAAACTGTGCTTCCTACACACACGGCCATATCTAGTTCAAGTCTGCTTAGGAACCTGACAAGAACAGTAGATCCTCTTCAGCCCAATACACTGTACTTGCTGCGAACAGACGCCAGTGCTATTTTCCTGGGTATGGCAATGGCAGCGCAATAGTGACTCTACTTACCAGAAAACAACTCTTGCTCGTAGTACCAGAAACTGCATGGGATTCAACTCCATTTAGGACTGGGACACAAACGCTAGCTCGCCTTACAGGAAACACACTCTGCTTTAGAGAAAAGAGCACTCTTCTACTCTACTGTGTTTCCTATGGGGTCCAAACAGTGAGCTTGCTCAGAACAAAAGAACTGTGCTTCCTACACACAAGGACCATATGTAGTTCAACTCTGCTTAGGAAACTGACAAGAACAGTAGCTCCTCTTCAGTCCGATACACTGTACTTGCTGGGAAAAGACGCGAGTGCTATTTGCCCTGTGTATGGCAATGGGAGCGCAATGGTGACTTTCCTTACCAGAAAACAACTCTTGTTCGAAGGACCAGAAACTGAATGTGATTCAACTCCATTTATGTCTAGGAAACAAACGCTAGCTCGCCTTACAAGAAACACACTCTGCTTTTGAGAAAAGAGCACTCTTCTACTCTACTGTGTTTCTTATAGGGCCAGAAGTGTGAGCTTGCTCAGAACATAAGAACTGTGCTTCCTACACACACGGGCCTTATCTAGTTCAACTCTGCTTAGGAAACTGACAAGACATTAGATCCGCTTCAGTCCGATACACTGTACTTGCTGGGAACAGACGCCAGTGCTATTTGCACTGTGTATGGCAATGGGAGCACAATAGTGACTTTCCTTACCAGAAAACAACTCTTGCTCGTAGGACCAGAAACTGCATGTGATTCAACTCCATTTAGGACTGGGAAACAAACGCTAATTCGCCATACAAGAAACACACTCTGCTTTTGAGAAAAGAGCACTGTTCTACTCTACTGTGTTTCCTATGGGGTCCAAACAGTGAGCTTGCTCAGAACAAAAGAACTGTGCTTCCTACACACACGGATCATATCTAGTTAAACTGTGCTTAGGAAACTGACAAGAACAGTAGCTCCTATTCAGTCCAATACACTGTAATTGCTTGGAACAGATCTGAGTGCTATTTGCACTGTGTATGGCATTTGGAGCACAATAGTGACTCTTCTTACCAGAAAACAACTCTTTCTCGTAGGAACAAAAACTGCATGTGACTCAACTCCATTTAGGACTGGGAAACAAACGCTAGCTCGACTTTCAAGAAACACACTCTGCTTTTGAGAAAAGAGCACTCTTCTACTCTACTGTGTTTCCTATGGGGTCTGAACAGTGAGCTTGCTCAGAACAAAAGAACTCTGCTTCCTACACACACGGCCATATCTAGTTCAATTCTGCTTAGGAACCTGACAAGAACAGTAGATCCTCTTCAGTCCAATACACTGTACTTGCTGGGAACTGACACCAGTGCTCTTTGTCCTGTGTATGGCAATGGCAGCGCAATAGTGACTATTCTTACCATAAAACAACTCTTGCTCGTAGGACCACAAACTGCATGTGATTCCACTCCATTTAGGACTGGGAAACAAACGCTAGCTCGCCTTACAAGAAACACACTCTGCTTTTGAGAAAAGAGCACTCTTCTACTCTACTGTGTTTCCTATGGGGTCCAAACAGTGATCTTGGTCAGAACAAAAGAACTGTGCTTCCTACACACATGGACCATATCTAATTCAACTCTGCTTAGGAAACTGACAAGAACAGTAGCTCCTATTCAGTCCAAAACACTGTACTTGCTGGGAACAGACGCATGTGCTATTTGCACTGTGTATGGCAATGGGAGCACAATAGTGACTTTCCTTACCAGAAAACAACTCTTGCTCGTAGGACCAGAAACTGCATGTGATTCAACTCCATTTAGGACTGGGAAACAAACGCTAATTCGCCTTACAAGAAACACACTCTGCTTTTGAGAAAAGAGCACTCTTCTACTCTACTGTGTTTCCTATGGGGTCCGAACAGTGAGCTTGCTCAGAACAAAAGAACTGTGCTTCCTACACACACGGCCATATCTAGTTCAATTCTGCTTAGGAACCTGACCAGAGCAGTAGATCCTCTTCAGTCCAATACACTGTACTTGCTGGGAAAAGACGCGAGTGCTATTTGCCCTGTGTATGGCAATGGCAGCGCAATAGTTACTATTCTTACCATAAAACAACTCTTGCTCGTAGAACCACAAACTGCATGTGACTCAACTCCATTTAGGACTGGGAAACAAACTCTAGCTCGCCTTACAAGAAACACACTCTGCTTTTGAGAAAAGAGCACTCTTCTACTCTACTGTGTTTCCTATAGGGCCAGAACAGTGAGCTTGCTCAGAACAAATGAACTGTGCTTCCTAGACACACGGGCAATATCTAGTTCAACTCTGCTTAGGAAACTGAGAAGAAGAGTAGCTCCTCTTCAGTCCAATACACTGTACTTGCTGGGAACAGACGCCAGTGTTTTTTGTCCTGTGTATGGCAATGGCAGCGAAATAGTGACTATTCTTACCATAAAAAAACTCTTGCCTCTAGGACCAGAAACTTCATGTGATTCAACTACATTTAGGACTGGGAAACAAACGCTAGCTCTCCTTACAAGAAACACACTCTGCTTTAGAAAAAGAGCACTCTTCTACTCTACTGTGTTTCCTATAGGGCCAGAACAGTGAGCTTGCTCAGAAGATAAGAACTGTGCTTCCTACACACACGTGCCATATCTAGATCAAATCTGCTTAGGAAACTGAGAAGAACAGTAGGTCCTCTTCAGTCCAATACACTGTACTTGCTGGGAACAGACGCATGTGCTATTTGCACTTTGTATGATAAAGGGAGCGCAATAGTGACTTTCCTTACCAGAAACAACTCTTGCTCGTAGGATCAGAAACTGCATGTGATTCAACTCCATTTAGGACTGCGAAACAAACGCTAGCTCGCCTTACAAGAAACACACTGCTTTAGAGAAAAAAGCACTCTTCTACTCTACTGTGTTTCCTACAGGGCCAGAACAGTGAGCTTGCTCAGAACAAAAGAACTGTGCTTCCCACACACGGGCCATATCTAGTTCAACTCTTCTTAGGAAACTGACAAGTACAGTAGATCCTCTTCAGTCCAATAGACTGTACTTGCTGGGAACAGACGCGAGTGCTATTTGCACTGTGTATGGCAATTGGAGCACAATAGTGACTCGTCTTACCAGAAAACAACTCTTGCTCATAGGACAAAAAATTGCATGTGACTCAACTACATTTAGGACTGGGAAACAAACTCTAGCTGCTTTACAAGAAACACACTCTGCTTTTGAGAAAAGAGCACTCTTTTACTCTATTGTGTTTCCTATAGGGCCAGAACAGTGAGCTTGCTCAGAAAAAAAGAACAGTGCTTCCTAAACACACGGGCCATATCTAGTTCAAATCTTCTTAGAAACTGACAAGAACAGTAGGTCCTCTTCAGTCCAATACACTGTACTTGCTGCGAAAAGACGGGAGGGCTATTTGTACTGTTTATGGCAATAGGAGTGCAATATTGACTTTCCTTACCAGAAAACAACTCTTGCTCGTAGGACCAGAAACTGCATGTGATTCCATTCCATTTAGGAATGGGAAAAAAACGCTAGCTCGCCTTAAAAGAAACACAATCTGCTTTTGAGAAAAGAGCACTCTTCTACTCTACTGTGTTTCCTATGGGGTCCGAACAGTGAGCTTGCTCAGAACAAAAGAACTGTGCTTCCTACACACACGGCCATATCTAGTTCAATTCTGCTTAGGAACCTGACCAGAGCAGTAGATCCTCTTCAGTCCAATACACTGTACTTGCTGGGAACAGACGCATGTGCTATTTGTCCTGTATGTGGCAATGGCAGCGCAATAGTGACTATTCTTACCAGAAAACAACTCTTGCTCGTAGGACCACAAACTGCATGTGATTCCACTCCATTGAGGACTGGGAAACAAACGCTAGCTCGCCTTACATGAAACACACTCTCCTTTAGAGAAAAGAGCACTGTTCTACTCTACTGTGTTTCCTATGGGGTCCAAACAGTGAGCTTGTTCAGAACAAAAGAACTATGCTTCCTACACACACGGACCATGTCTAGTTCAACTCTGCTTAGTAAACTGACAAGAACAGTAGCTCCTATTCAGTCCAATACACTGTACTTGCTGGGAACAGACCCGAGTGCTATTTGAACTGTGTATGGCATTTGGAGCACAATAGTGACTCTTCTTACCAGAAAACAACTCTTGCTCGTAGGATCAAAAACTGCATGTGACTCAACTCCATTTATAACTGGGAAACAACCACGAGCTCTCCTTACAAGAAACATACTCTGCTTTAGAGAAAAAAGCACTCTTCTACTCTACTGTGTTTCCTATAAGTTCAGAACAGTGAGCTTGCTCAGAAAATAATAACAGTGCTTCCTAAACACACGTGCCATATCTAATTCAACTCTTCTTAGGAAAATGACAAGAACAGTAGCTCCTCTTCATTCCGATACACTGTACTAGCTGGGAACAGACGCGAGTGCTATTTGCACTGTGTATGGCAAAGGGAGCGCAATAGTGACTTTCCTTACCAGAAAACAATTCTTGCTCGTAGAACCAGAAACTGCATGTGATTCAACTCCATTTAGGACTGGGAAACAATGGCTAGCTCGCCTTACAAGAAACACAATCTGCTTTTGAGAAAAGAGCACTCTTCTACACTACTGTGTTTCCTATAGGGCCAAAACAGTGAGCTTGTTCAGAACAAAAGAACTGTGCTTCCTACACACACGGCCATATTTAGTTCAATTCTGCTTATAAGTCTGACAAGAACAGTAGATCCTCTTCAGTCCAATTCACTGAAATTGCTGGGAACAGACGCCAGTGCTATTTGTTCTGTGTATGGCAATGGCAGCGCAATAGTGACTATTCATACCATAAAAAAACTCTTGCTCCTAGGACCAGAAACTGCATGTGATTCAAGTCCATTTAGGACTGGGAAACAAACGCTAGCTCTCCTTACAAGAAACACACTCTGCTTTAGAAAAAGAGCACTCTTCTACTCTACTGTGTTTCCTATAGGGCCAGAACAGTGAGCTTGCTCAGAACAAAAGAACTGTGCTTCCCACACACGGGCCATATCTAGTTCAACTCTGCTTAGGAAACTGACAAGAACAGTAGATCCTCTTCAGTCCAATACACTGTACTTGCTGGGAACAGACGCCAGTGCTATTTGCACTGTGTATGGCAATTGGAGAACAATAGTGACTCGTCTTACCAGAAAACAACTCTTGCCCATAGGACAAAAAACTGCATGTGACTCATCTCCATTTAGGACTGGAAAACAAACTCTAGCTCACTTTACAAGAAACACACTCTGCTTTTGAGAAAAGAGCACTATTCTACTCTACTGTGTTTCCGATAGGGCCAGAACAGTGAGCTTGCTCAGAAAAAAAGAACAGTGCTTCCTACACACATGGGCCATATCTAGTTCAACTCTTCTTAGGAAACTGACAAGAACAGTAGCTCCTCTTCAGTCCAATACACTGTACTTGCTGGGAACATACGGGAGGGCTATTTGCACTGTGTATGGCAATGGGAGCGCAATAGTGACTTTCCTTACCAGAAAACAACTCTTGCTCCTAGGACCAGAAACTGCATGTGATTCAACTCCATTTAGGACTGGGAAAGAAATGCTAGCTTGACTTACAACAAACACACTGCTTTAGAGAAAAGAGCACTCTTCTTCTCTACTGTGTTTCCTATGGGGTCCAAACAGTGAGCTTGCTCAGAACAAAAGAATTGTGCTTCCTACACACATGGATCATATCTAGTTCAACTCTGCTTATGAAACTGACAAGAACAGTAGCTCCTATTCAGTCCAATACACTGTACTTTCTGGGAACAGACACGAGTGCTATTTGCACTGTGTATGGCATTTGGAGCAAAATAGTGACTCTTCTTACCAGAAAACAACTGTTGGTCGTAGGACCAAAAACTGCATGTGACTCAACTCCATTTAGGACTGTCAAACAAACGCGAGCTCGCCTTACAAGAAACACACTCTGCTTTAGAGAAAAGAGCACTCTTCTACTCTACTGTGTTTCCTATAGGGCCAGAACAGTGAGCTTGCTCAGAACATAATAACACTGCTTCCTAAACACACGGGCCATATCTAGTTCAACTCTGCTTAGGAAACTGAGAAGAACATGAGCTCCTCTTCAGTCCAATACACTGTTCTTGCTGGGAACAGACGCCAGTGTTTTTTGTCCTGTGTATGGCAATGGCAGCGAAATAGTGACTATTCTTACCATAAAAAAACTCTTGCCTCTAGGACCAGAAACTTCATGTGATTCAACTACATTTAGGACTGGGAAACAAACGCTAGCTCTCCTTACAAGAAACACACTCTGCTTTAGAAAAAGAGCACTCTTCTACTCTACTGTGTTTCCTATAGGGCCAGAACAGTGAGCTTGCTCAGAAGATAAGAACTGTGCTTCCTACACACACGTGCCATATCTAGATCAAATCTGCTTAGGAAACTGAGAAGAACAGTAGGTCCTCTTCAGTCCAATACACTGTACTTGCTGGGAACAGACGCATGTGCTATTTGCACTTTGTATGATAAAGGGAGCGCAATAGTGACTTTCCTTACCAGAAACAACTCTTGCTCGTAGGATCAGAAACTGCATGTGATTCAACTCCATTTAGGACTGCGAAACAAACGCTAGCTCGCCTTACAAGAAACACACTGCTTTAGAGAAAAAAGCACTCTTCTACTCTACTGTGTTTCCTACAGGGCCAGAACAGTGAGCTTGCTCAGAACAAAAGAACTGTGCTTCCCACACACGTGCCATATCTAGTTCAACTCTTCTTAGGAAACTGACAAGTACAGTAGATCCTCTTCAGTCCAATAGACTGTACTTGCTGGGAACAGACGCCAGTGCTATTTGCACTGTGTATGGCAATTGGAGCACAATAGTGACTCGTCTTACCAGAAAACAACTCTTGCTCATAGGACAAAAAACTGCATGTGACTCAACTACATTTAGGACTGGGAAACAAACTCTAGCTGCTTTATAAGAAACACACTCTGCTTTTGAGAAAAGAGCACTCTTTTACTCTACTGTGTTTCCTATAGGGCCAGAACAGTGAGCTTGCTCAGAAAAAAAGAACCGTGCTTCCTAAACACACGGGCCATATCTAGTTCAAATCTTCTTAGGAAACTGACAAGAACAGTAGATCCTCTTCAGTCGAATACACTGTACTTGCGGGGAACAGACGCGAGTGCTATTTGCACTGTCTATGTCAATTGGAGCACAGTAGTGACTTGTCTTACCAGAAAACAACTCTTGCTCGTAGGACAAAAAACTGCATGTGACTCAACTCCATTTAGGACTGGGAAACAAACGCTAGCTCGACTTCCAAGAAACACACTCTGCTTTAGAGAAAAGAGCACTCTTCTACTCTACTGTGTTTCCTATGTGTTCCAAAAAGTGAGCTTGCTCAGAACACAAAAACTGTGCTTCTTACACACAGGGTCATATTTCGTTCAAGTCTGCTTAGGAACCTGACAAGAACAGTAGATCCTCTTCAGTCCAATACACTGTACTTGCTGGGAACAGACGCCAGTGCTATTTGTCCTGTGTAGGGCAATGGCAGTGCAATAGTGACTCTTCTTACCAGAAAACAACTCTTGCTCGTAGGACCAAAAACTGCATGTGATTCATCTCCATTTAGGACTGGGAAACAAACGCTAGCTCGCCTTACAAGAAACACACTGCTTTAGAGAAAAAAGCACTCTTCTACTCTACTGTGTTTCCTAGAGGGCCAGAACAGTGAGCTTGCTCAGAACAAAAGAACTGTGCTTCCCACACACGTGCCATATCTAGTTCAACTCTTCTTAGGAAACTGACAAGTACAGTAGATCCTCTTCAGTCCAATAGACTGTACTTGCTGGGAACAGACGCCAGTGCTATTTGCACTGTGTATGGCAATTGGAGCACAATAGTGACTCGTCTTACCAGAAAACAACTCTTGCTCATAGGACAAAAAACTGCATGTGACTCAACTACATTTAGGACTGGGAAACAAACTCTAGCTGCTTTACAAGAAACACACTCTGCTTTTGAGAAAAGAGCACTCTTTTACTCTACTGTGTTTCCTATAGGGCCAGAACAGTGAGCTTGCTCAGAAAAAAAGAACCGTGCTTCCTAAACACACGGGCCATATCTAGTTCAAATCTTCTTAGGAAACTGACAAGAACAGTAGATCCTCTTCAGTCGAATACACTGTACTTGCGGGGAACAGACGCGAGTGCTATTTGCACTGTCTATGTCAATTGGAGCACAGTAGTGACTTGTCTTACCAGAAAACAACTCTTGCTCGTAGGACAAAAAACTGCATGTGACTCAACTCCATTTAGGACTGGGAAACAAACGCTAGCTCGACTTCCAAGAAACACACTCTGCTTTAGAGAAAAGAGCACTCTTCTACTCTACTGTGTTTCCTATGTGTTCCAAAAAGTGAGCTTGCTCAGAACACAAAAACTGTGCTTCTTACACACAGGGTCATATTTCGTTCAAGTCTGCTTAGGAACCTGACAAGAACAGTAGATCCTCTTCAGTCCAATACACTGTACTTGCTGGGAACAGACGCCAGTGCTATTTGTCCTGTGTAGGGCAATGGCAGTGCAATAGTGACTCTTCTTACCAGAAAACAACTCTTGCTCGTAGGACCAAAAACTGCATGTGATTCATCTCCATTTAGGACTGGGAAACAAACGCTAGCTCGCTTTACAAGAAACACACTCTGCTTTTGAGAAAAGAGCACTCTTCTACTCTACTGTGTTTCCTATAGGGCTAGAACAGTGAGCTTGCTCAGAAAAAAGGAACTCTACTTCCTAAACACACGGGCCATATCTAGTTCAACTCTGCTTAAAAAACTGAGAAGAACAGTAGCTCCTCTTCAGTCCAATACACTGTACTTGCTGGGAACAGACGGGAGGGCTATTTGCACTGTGTATGGCAATGGGAGCGCAATAGTGACTTTCCTTACCAGAAAACAACTCTTGCTCTTAGGACCAGAAACTGCATGTGATTCAACTCCATTTAGGACTGGGACACAAACGCTAGCTCGCCTTACAAGAAACACACACTGCTTTTGAGAAAAGAGCACTCTTCTACTCTACTGTGTTTCCTATGGGGTCCGAACAGTGAGCTTGCTCAGAACAAAAGAACTGTGCTTCCTACACACACGGGCCATATCTAGTTCAACTCTGCTTAGGAAAAAAACAAGAACAGTAGCTCCCCTTCAGTCGAATACACTGTACTTGCGGGGAAGAGACGCGAGTGCTATTTGCACTGTGTATGGCAAGTGGAGCACAATAGTGACTTGTCTTACCAGAAAACAACTCTTGATCGTAGGACAAAAAACTGCATGTGACTCAACTCCATTTAGGACAGGGAAACAAACGCTAGCTCGACTTCCAAGAAACACACTCTGCTTTTGAGAAAAGAGCACTCTTCTACTCTACTGTGTTTCCTATGTGTTCCGAAAAGTGAGCTTGCTCAGAACAAAAAAACTGTGCTTCCTACACTCACGGCCATATCTCGTTCAAGTCTGCTTAGGAACCTGACAAGAACAGTAGATCCTCTTCAGTCCAATACACTGTACTTGCTGGGAACAGACGCCAGTGCTATTTGTCCTGTATATGGCAATGGCAGGGCAATAGTGACTATTCTTACCAGAAAACAACTCTTGCTCGTAGGACCACAAACTGCATGTGATTCAACGCGATTTAGGACTGGGAAACAAATGCTAGCTCGCCTTACAAGAAACACACTGTGCTTTTGAGAAAAGACCACTCTTCTACTCTACTGTGTTTCCTATGGGGTCCAAACAGTGAGCTTGCTCAGAACAAAAGAACTGTGCTTCCTACACACATGGACCATATCTAGTTCAACTCTGCTTATGAAACTTACAAGAACAGTAGCTCCTATTCAGTCCAATACACTGTACTTGCTGGGAACAGACCCGAGTGCTATTTGCACTGTGTATGGCATTTGGAGCTCAATAGTGATTCTTCTTACCAGAAAACAACTCTTGCTCGTAGGACCAAAAACTGCATGTGACTCAACTCCATTTATAACTGGGAAACAACCGCGAGCTCGCCATACAAGAATCATACTCTGCTTTAGAGAAAAAAGCACACTTCTACTCTACTGTGTTTCCTATAGGTTCAGAACAGTGAGCTTGCTCAGAAAATAATAACAGTACTTCCTAAACACACATGCCATATCTAATTCAACTCTTCTTAGGAAAATGACAAGAACAGTAGCTCCTCTTCATTCCGATACACTGTACTTACTGGGAACAGACGCGAGTGCTATTTGCACTGTGTATGGCAAAGGGAGCGGAATAGTGACTTTCCTTACCAGAAAACAACTCTTGCTCGTAGGACCAGAAACTGCATGTGATTCAACTCCATTTAGGACTGGGAAACAATGGCTAGCTCGCCTTACAAGAAACACAATCTGCTTTTGAGAAAAGAGCACTCTTCTACACTACTGTGTTTCCTATAGGGCCAAAACAGTGAGCTTGCTCAGAACAAAAGAACTGTGCTTCCTACACACACGGCCATATTTAGTTCAATTCTGCTTATAA
>NW_026738028.1:0-27000 GCF_949786415.1 Peromyscus eremicus
AGGAGAGTCACTATTGCGCTCCCATTGCCATACACAGTGCAAATAGCACTCGCGTCTGTTCCCAGCAATTACAGTGTACTGGACTGAAGAGAAGCTACTGTTCTTGTCAGTTTCCTAAGCAGAGTTGAACTAGATACGGCCGTGTGTGTAGGAAGCACAGGTCTTTTGTTCTGAGCAAGCTCACTGTTCTAGCCCTGTAGGAAACACAGTAGAGTAGAAGAGTGCTCTTTTCTCAAAAGCAGAGTGTGTTTCTCGTAAGGCGAGCTAGTGTTGGTTTCCCAGTCAGAAATAAACTTGAATCACACGCAGTTTTTGGTCTTATGAGCAAGAGTTGTTTTCTGGTAAGGAGAGTCACTATTGCGCTCCCATTGCCATAACAGTGCAAATATCACTCGCGTCTGTTCCCAGCAAGTACAGTGTACTGGACTGAAGAGAAGCTACTATTCTTGTCAGTTTCCTAAGCAGAGTTGAACTAGATATGGCCATGTGTGTAGGAATCACAGGTCTTTTGTTCTGAGCAAGCTCACTGTTCTGGCCCTATAGGAATCACAGTAGAGTAGAAGAGTGCTCTTTTCTCAAAAGCAGAGTGTGTTTCCGCTAAGGCGAGCTAGTGTTGGTTTCCCAGTCAGAAATAAAGTTGAATCACACGCAGTTTTTGGTCTTACGAGCAAGAGTTGTTTTCTGGTAAGGAGAGTCACTATTGCGCTCCCATTGCCATACACAGTGCAAATAGCACTCGCGTCTGTTCCCAGCAAGTACAGTGTACTGGACTGAAGAGAAGCTTCTTTTCTTGTCAGTTTCCTAAGCAGAGTTGAACTAGATATGGCCCATGTGTGTAGGAAGCACAGTTCTTTTGTTCTGAGCAAGATCACTGTTCTGGCCCTATAGGAAACGCTGTAGTGTAGAAGAGTGGTCTTTTCTCAAAAGTAGAGTGTGTTTCTTCTAAGGCGAGCTAGTATTTGTTTCCCAGTCAGAAATGGAGTTGAATCACATGCAGTTTTTGGCCCTACGAGCAAGAGTTCTTTTCTGGTAAGGAGAGTCACTATTGCGCTCCCATTGCCATACACAGTGCAAATAGCACTCGCGTCTGTTCCCAGCAATTACAGTGTACTGGACTGAAGAGAAGCTACTGTTCTTGTCAGTTTCCTAAGCAGAGTTGAACTAGATACGGCCCGTGTGTGTAGGAAGCACAGGTCTTTTGTTCTGAGCAAGCTCACTGTTCTAGCCCTGTAGGAAACACAGTAGAGTAGAAGAGTGCTCTTTTCTCAAAAGCAGAGTGTGTTTCTCGTAAGGCGAGCTAGTGTTGGTTTCCCAGTCAGAAATAAACTTGAATCACACGCAGTTTTTGGTCTTATGAGCAAGAGTTGTTTTCTGGTAAGGAGAGTCACTATTGCGCTCCCATTGCCATAACAGTGCAAATATCACTCGCGTCTGTTCCCAGCAAGTACAGTGTACTGGACTGAAGAGAAGCTACTATTCTTGTCAGTTTCCTAAGCAGAGTTGAACTAGATATGGCCCATGTGTGTAGGAATCACAGGTCTTTTGTTCTGAGCAAGCTCACTGTTCTGGCCCTATAGGAATCACAGTAGAGTAGAAGAGTGCTCTTTTCTCAAAAGCAGAGTGTGTTTCCGCTAAGGCGAGCTAGTGTTGGTTTCCCAGTCAGAAATAAAGTTGAATCACACGCAGTTTTTGGTCTTACGAGCAAGAGTTGTTTTCTGGTAAGGAGAGTCACTATTGCGCTCCCATTGCCATACACAGTGCAAATAGCACTCGCGTCTGTTCCCAGCAAGTACAGTGTACTGGACTGAAGAGAAGCTTCTTTTCTTGTCAGTTTCCTAAGCAGAGTTGAACTAGATATGGCCCATGTGTGTAGGAAGCACAGTTCTTTTGTTCTGAGCAAGATCACTGTTCTGGCCCTATAGGAAACGCTGTAGTGTAGAAGAGTGGTCTTTTCTCAAAAGTAGAGTGTGTTTCTTCTAAGGCGAGCTAGTATTTGTTTCCCAGTCAGAAATGGAGTTGAATCACATGCAGTTTTTGGTCCTACGAGCAAGAGTTGTTTTCTGTTAAGGAGAGTCACTATTGCGCTCCCATTGCCATACACAGTGCAAATAGCACTCGCGTCTGTTCCCAGCATGTACAGTGTATTGGACTGAAGAGAAGCTACTGTTCTTGTCAGTTTCCTAAGCAGAGTTGAACTAGATATGGCCCGTGTGTGTAGGAAGCACTGTTCTTTTGTTCTGAGCAAGCTCACTGTTCAGTCCCTATAGGAAACACAGTAGAGTAGAAGAGTGGTCTTTTCTCAAAAGCAGAGTGTGTTTCTTCTAAGACGAGCTAGTGTTTGTTTCCCGTCAGAAATGGAGTTGAATCACATGCAGATTTTGGTCCTACGAGCAAGAGTTGTTTTCTGGTAACGAGAGTCACTATTGCGCTCCCATTGCCATACACAGTGCAAATAGCACTCGCGTCTGTTCCCAGCAAGTACAGTGTACTGGACTGAAGAGAAGCTTCTTTTCTTGTCAGTTCCCTAAGCACAGTTGAACTAGATATGGCCCGTGTGTGTGGGAAGCACAGTTCTTTTGTTCTGAGCAAGCTCAATGTTCTGGCCCTATAGGAAACACAGTAGAGTAGAAGAGTGGTTTTTTCTCAAAAGCAGAGTGTGTTTCTTCTAAGGCGAGCTAGTGTTTGTTTCCCAGTCAGAAATGGAGTTGAATCACATGCAGTTTTTGGTCCTATGAGCAAGAGTTGTTTTCTGGTAAGGAGAGTCACTATTGCGCTCCCATTACCATACACAGTGCAAATAGCACACGATTCTGTTCCCAGCAAGTACAGTGTACTGGACTGAAGAGAAGCTACTGTTCTTGTCAGTTTCCTAAGCAGAGTTGAACTAGATATGGCCCGTGTGTAGGAAGCACAGTTCTTTCGTTCTGAGCAAGCTCACTGTTCTGGCCCTATAGGAAACACAGTAGAGTAGAAGAGTGGTCTTTTCTCAAAAGCAGAGTGTGTTTCTCCTAAGGTGAGCTAGTGTTTGTTTCCCAGTCAGAAATGGAGTTGAATCACATGCAGTTTCTGGTCCTACGAGCAAGAGTTGTTTTCTGGTAAGGAGAGTCACTATTGCGCTCCCATTGCCATACACAGTGCAAATAGCACTCGCGTCTGTTCCCAGCAAGTACAGTGTACTGGACTGAAGAGAAGCTATTGTTCTTGTCAGTTTCCTAAGCAGAGTTGAACTAGATATGACCCGTGTGTGTAGGAAGCACTGTTCTTTTGTTCTGAGCAAGCTCACTGTTCTGGCCCTAAGGAAACACAGTAGAGTAGAAGAGTGGTCTTTTCTCAAAAGCAGAGTGTGTTTCTTCTAAGACGAGCTAGTGTTTGTTTCCCAGTCAGAAATGGAGTTGAATCACACGCAGTTTTTGGTCTTACGAGCAAGAGTTGTTTTCTGGTAACGAGAGTCACTATTGCGCTCCCATTGCCATACACAGTGCAAATAGCACTCGCGTCTGTTCCCAGCAAGTACAGTGTACTGGACTGAAGAGAAGCTACTGTTCTTGTCAGTTTCCTAAGCAGAGTTGAACTAGATATGGCCCGTGTGTGTAGGAAGCACAGTTCTTTTGTTCTGAGCAAGCTCAATGTTCTGGCCCTATAGGAAACACATTAGAGTAGAAGAGTGGTCTTTTCTCAAAAGCAGAGTGTGTTTCCGCTAAGGCGAGCTAGTGTTGGTTTCCCAGTCAGAAATAAAGTTGAATCACACGCAGTTTTTGGTCTTACGAGCAAGAGTTGTTTTCTGGTAAGGAGAGTCACTATTGCGCTCCCATTGCCATACACAGTGCAAATAGCACTCGCGTCTGTTCCCAGCAAGTACAGTGTACTGGACTGAAAAGAAGCTTCTTTTCTTGTCAGTTTCCTAAGCAGAGTTGAACTAGATATGGCCCATGTGTGTAGGAAGCACAGTTCTTTTGTTCTGAGCAAGATCACTGTTCTGGCCCTATAGGAAACGCTGTAGTGTAGAAGAGTGGTCTTTTCTCAAAAGTAGAGTGTGTTTCTTCTAAGGCGAGCTAGTATTTGTTTCCCAATCAGAAATGGAGTTGAATCACATGCAGTTTTTGGTCCTACGAGCAAGAGTTGTTTTCTGGTTAGGAGAGTCACTATTGTGCTCCCATTGGCATACACAGTTCAAATAGCACTCGCGTCTGTTCCCAGCAAGTACAGTGTACTGGACTGAAGAGAAGCTAATGTTCTTGTCAGTTTCCAAGCAGAGTTGAACTAGATATGGCCCGTGTGTGTAGGAAGCACAGTTCTTTTGTTCTGAGCAAGCTCACTGTTCTGGCCCTACAGGAAACACAGTAGAGAAGAAGAGTGCTCTTTTCTCAAAAGCAGAGTGTGTTTTTGGTAAGGCGAGCTAGTGTTGGTTTCCCAGTCAGAAATCGAGTTGAATCACATGCAGTTTTTGGTCCTAAAGCAAGAGTTGTTTTCTGGTAAGGAGAGTCACTATTGCGCTCCCATTGCCATACACAGTGCAAATAGCACTCGCGTCAGTTCCCAGCAAGTACAGTGTACTGGACTGAAGAGAAGCTACTGTTCTTATCAGTTTCCAAGCAGAGTTGAACTAGAAATGGCCCGTGTGTGGAGGAAGCACAGTTCTTTTTTTCTGAGCAAGCTCACTGTTCTGGCCCTATAGGAAACACAGTAGAGTAGAAGAGTGCTCTTTTCTCAAAAGCAGAGTGTGTTTCTTCTAAGGCGATCTAGTGTTTGTTTCCCAGTCAGAAATGGAGTTGAATCACATGCAGTTTCTAGTCCTACGAGCAAGATTTGTTTTCTGGTAAGGAGAGTCACTATTGCGCTCCCATTGCCATACACAGTACAAATAGCACTCGCGTCTGTTCCCAGCAAGTACAGTGTACTGGACTGAAGAGAAGCTACTGTTCTTGTCAGTTCCCTAAGCACAGTTGAACTAGATATGGCCCGTGTGTGTAGGAAGCACAGTTCTTTTGTTCTGAGCAAGCTCACTGTTCAGTCCCTATAGGAAACACAGTAGAGTAGAAGAGTGGTCTTTTCTCAAAAGCAGAGTGTGTTTCTTCTAAGGCGAGCTAGTGTTTGTTTCCCAGTCAGAAATGGAGTTGAATCACATGCAGTTTTTGGTTTCACGAGCAAGAGTTGTTTTCTGGTAAGGAGAGTCACTATTGCGCTCCCATTACCATACACAGTGCAAATAGCACTCGCGTCTGTTCCCAGCAAGTACAGTGTACTGGACTGAAGAGAAGCTACTGTTCTTGTCAGTTTCCTAAGCAGAGTTGAACTAGATATGGCCCGTGTGTGTAGGAAGCACAGTTCTTTCGTTCTGAGCAAGCTCACTGTTCTGGCCCTATAGGAAACACAGTAGAGTAGAAGAGTGGTCTTTTCTCAAAAGCAGAGTGTGTTTCTCGTAAGGTGAGCTAGTGTTTGTTTCCCAGTCAGAAATGGAGTTGAATCACATGCAGTTTCTGGTCCTACGAGCAAGAGTTGTTTTCTGGTAAAGAGAGTCACTATTGCGCTCCCATTACCATACACAGTGCAAATAGCACTCGCGTCTGTTCCCAGCAAGTACAGTGTACTGGACTGAAGAGAAGCTACTGTTCTTGTCAGTTTCCTAAGCAGAGTTGAACTAGATATGGCCCGTGTGTGTAGGAAGCACTGTTCTTTTGTTCTGAGCAAGCTCACTGTTCTGGCCCTATAGGAAAAACAGTAGAGTAGAAGAGTGGTCTTTTCTCAAAAGCAGAGTGTGTTTCTTCTAAGACGAGCTAGTGTTTGTTTCCCAGTCAGAAATGGAGTTGAATCACATGCAGTTTTTGGTCCTATGAGCAAGAGTTGTTTTCTGGTAACGAGAGTCACTATTGCGCTCCCATTGCCATACACAGTTCAAATAGCACTCGCGTCTGTTCCCAGCAAGTACAGTGTACTGGACTGAAGAGAAGCTTCTTTTCTTGTCAGTTTCCTAAGCAGAGTTGAACTAGATATGGCCCGTGTGTGTAGGAAGCACAGTTCTTTTGTTCTGAGCAAGCTCACTGTTCTGGCCCTATAGGAAACACAGTAGAGTAGAAGAGTGCTCTTTTCTCAAAAGCACAGTGTGTTTCTCGTAAGGCGAGCTAGTGTTGGTTTCCCAGTCAGAAATAAAGTTGAATCACACGCAGTTTTTGGTCCTACGAGCAAGAGTTCTTTTCTGGTAAGGAGAGTCACTATTGCGCTCCCATTGCCATACACAGTGCAAATAGCACTCGCGTCTGTTCCCAGCAAGTACAGTGTACTGGACTGAAGAGAAGCTATTGTTCTTGTCAGTTTCCTAAGCACAGTTGAACTAGATATGGCCCGTGTGTGTAGGAAGCACAGGTCTTTTGTTCTGAGCAAGCTCACTGTTCTGGCCCTGTAGGAAACACAGTAGAGTAGAAGAGTGCTCTTTTCTCAAAAGCAGAGTGTGTTTCTCGTAAGGCGAGCTAGTGTTGGTTTCCCAGTCAGAAATAAAGTTGAATCACACGCAGTTTTTGGTCTTATGAGCAAGAGTTGTTTTCTGGTAAGGAGAGTCACTATTGCGCTCCCATTGCCATAACAGTGCAAATATCACTCGCGTCTGTTCCCAGCAAGTACAGTGTACTGGACTGAAGAGAAGCTACTGCTCTTGTCAGTTTCCTAAGCAGAGTTGAACTAGATATGGCCCATGTGTGTAGGAATCACAGGTCTTTTGTTCTGAGCAAGCTCACTGTTCTGGCCTATAGGAATCACAGTAGAGTAGAAGAGTGCTCTTTTCTCAAAAGCAGAGAGTGTTTCCGCTAAGGCGAGCTAGTGTTGGTTTCCCAGTCAGAAATCAAGTTGAATCACACGCAGTTTTTGGTCTTACGAGCAAGAGTTGTTTTCTGGTAAGGAGAGTCACTATTGCGCTCCCATTGCCATACTAAGTGCAAATAGCACTCGCGTCTTTTCCCAGCAAGTACAGTGTACTGGACTGAAGAGAAGCTACTGTTCTTGTCAGTTTCCTAAGCAGAGTTGAACTAGATATGGCCCATGTGTGTAGGAAGCCCAGTTCTTTTGTTCTTAGAAAGATCACTGTTCTGGCCTTATAGGAAACGCTGTAGTGTAGAAGAGTGGTCTTTTCTCAAAAGTAGAGAGTGTTTCTTCTAAGGAGAGCTAGTATTTGTTTCCTAGTCAGAAATGGAGTTGAATCACATGCAGTTTTTGGTCCTACGAGCAAGAGTTGTTTTCTGGTTAGGAGAGTCACTATTGTGCTCCCATTGGCATACACAGTTCAAATAGCACTCGCGTCTGTTCCCAGCAAGTACAGTGTACTGGACTGAAGAGAAGCTACTGTTCTTGTCAGTATCCAAGCAGAGTTGAACTAGATATGGCCCGTGTGTGTAGGAAGCACAGTTCTTTTGTTCTGAGCAAGCTCACTGTTCTGGCCCTATAGGAAACACAGTAGAGAAGAAGAGTGCTCTTTTCTCAAAAGCAGAGTGTGTTTTTGGTAAGGCGAGCTAGTGTTTGTTTCCCAGTCAGAAATGGAGTTGAATCACATGCAGTTTTTGGTCCTACGAGCAAGAGTTGTTTTCTGGTAAGGAGAGTCACTATTGCGCTCCCATTGCCATACACAGTGCAAATAGCACTCGCGTCTGTTCCCAGCATGTACAGTGTACTGGACTGAAGAGAAGCTACTGTTCTTGTCAGTTTCCTAAGCAGAGTTGAACTAGATAGGGCCCATGTGTGTAGGAAGCACTGTTCTTTTGTTCTGAGCAAGCTCACTGTTCTGGCCCTATAGGAAACACAGTAGAGTAGAAGAGTGGTCTATTCTCAAAAGCAGAGTGTGTTTCTTCTAAGGCGAGCTAGTGTTTGTTTCCAAGTCAGAATTGGAGTTGAATCACACGCAGTTTTTGGTCTTACGAGCAAGAGTTGTTTTCTGGTAAGGAGAGTCACTATTGCGCTCCCATTGCCATACACAGTGCAAATAGCACTCACGTCTGTTCCCAGCAAGTACAGTGTACTGGACTGAAGAGAAGCTACTGTTCTTGTCAGTTTCCTAAGCAGAGTGTAACTAGGAACGACCCGTGTGTGTAGGAAGCACAGTTCTTTTGTTCTGACCAAGCTCACTGTTCTGGCCCTATAGGAAACACAGTAGTGTAGAAGAGTGTTCTTTTCTCAAAAGCAGAGTGTGTTTCTCATAAGGTGAGCTAGTGTTTGTTTCCCAGTCAGAAATGGAGTTGAATCACATGCAGTTTCTGGTCCTACGAGCAAGAGTTGTTTTCTGGTAAGGAGAGTCACTATTGCGCTCCCATTGCCATACACAGTGCAAATAGCACTCGCGTCTGTTCCCAGCAAGTACAGTGTACTGGACTGAAGAGAAGCTATTGTTCTTGTCAGTTTCCTAAGCAGAGTTGAACTAGATATGGCCCGTGTGTAGGAAGCACAGTTCTTTCGTTCTGAGCAAGCTCACTGTTCTGGCCCTATAGGAAACACAGTAGAGTAGAAGAGTGGTCTTTTCTCAAAAGCAGAGTGTGTTTCTCCTAAGGTGAGCTAGTGTTTGTTTCCCAGTCAGAAATGGAGTTGAATCACATGCAGTTTCTGGTCCTACGAGCAAGAGTTGTTTTCTGGTAAGGAGAGTCACTATTGCGCTCCCATTGCCATACACAGTGCAAATAGCACTCGCGTCTGTTCCCAGCAAGTACAGTGTACTGGACTGAAGAGAAGCTATTGTTCTTGTCAGTTTCCTAAGCAGAGTTGAACTAGATATGGCCCGTGTGTGTAGGAAGCACTGTTGTTTTGTTCTGAGCAAGCTCACTGTTCTGGCCCTAAGGAAACACAGTAGAGTAGAAGAGTGGTCTTTTCTCAAAAGCAGAGTGTGTTTCTTCTAAGACGAGCTAGTGTTTGTTTCCCAGTCAGAAATGGAGTTGAATCACACGCAGTTTTTGGTCTTACGAGCAAGAGTTGTTTTCTGGTAACGAGAGTCACTATTGCGCTCCCATTGCCATACACAGTGCAAATAGCACTCGCGTCTGTTCCCAGCAAGTACAGTGTATTGGACTAAAGAGAAGCTACTGTTCTTGTCAGTTTCCTAAGCAGAGTTGAACTAGATATGGCCCGTGTGTGTAGGAAGCACAGTTCTTTTGTTCTGAGCAAGCTCAATGTTCTGGCCATATAGGAAACACATTAGAGTAGAAGAGTGGTCTTTTCTCAAAAGCAGAGTGTGTTTCTTCTAAGGCGAGCTAGTGTTTGTTTCCCAGTAAGAAATGGAGTTGAATCACATGCAGTTTTTGGTCTTACGAGCAAGAGTTGTTTTCTGGTAAGGAGAGTCACTATTGCGCTCCCATTACCATACACACTGCAAATAGCACACGCTTCTGTTCCCAGCAAGTACAGTGTACTTGACTGAAGAGAAGCTACTGTTCTTGTCAGTTTCCTAAGCAGAGTTGAACTAGATATGGCCCGTGTGTGTAGGAAGCACAGTTCTTTTGTTCTGAGCAAGCTCACTGTTCTGGCCCTATAGGAAACACAGTAGAGTAGAAGAGTGCTCTTTTCTCAAAAGCAGAGTGTGTTTCTCGTAAGGCGAGCTAGTGTTGGTTTCCCAGTCAGAAATAAAGTTGAATCACACGCAGTTTTTGGCCCTACGAGCAAGAGTTCTTTTCTGGTAAGGAGAGTCACTATTGCGCTCCCATTGCCATACACAGTGCAAATAGCACTCGCGTCTGTTCCCAGCAATTACAGTGTACTGGACTGAAGAGAAGCTACTGTTCTTGTCAGTTTCCTAAGCAGAGTTGAACTAGATACGGCCCGTGTGTGTAGGAAGCACAGGTCTTTTGTTCTGAGCAAGCTCACTGTTCTAGCCCTGTAGGAAACACAGTAGAGTAGAAGAGTGCTCTTTTCTCAAAAGCAGAGTGTGTTTCTCGTAAGGCGAGCTAGTGTTGGTTTCCCAGTCAGAAATAAACTTGAATCACACGCAGTTTTTGGTCTTATGAGCAAGAGTTGTTTTCTGGTAAGGAGAGTCACTATTGCGCTCCCATTGCCATAACAGTGCAAATATCACTCGCGTCTGTTCCCAGCAAGTACAGTGTACTGGACTGAAGAGAAGCTACTATTCTTGTCAGTTTCCTAAGCAGAGTTGAACTAGATATGGCCCATGTGTGTAGGAATCACAGGTCTTTTGTTCTGAGCAAGCTCACTGTTCTGGCCCTATAGGAATCACAGTAGAGTAGAAGAGTGCTCTTTTCTCAAAAGCAGAGTGTGTTTCCGCTAAGGCGAGCTAGTGTTGGTTTCCCAGTCAGAAATAAAGTTGAATCACACGCAGTTTTTGGTCTTACGAGCAAGAGTTGTTTTCTGGTAAGGAGAGTCACTATTGCGCTCCCATTGCCATACACAGTGCAAATAGCACTCGCGTCTGTTCCCAGCAAGTACAGTGTACTGGACTGAAAAGAAGCTTCTTTTCTTGTCAGTTTCCTAAGCAGAGTTGAACTAGATATGGCCCATGTGTGTAGGAAGCACAGTTCTTTTGTTCTGAGCAAGATCACTGTTCTGGCCCTATAGGAAACGCTGTAGTGTAGAAGAGTGGTCTTTTCTCAAAAGTAGAGTGTGTTTCTTCTAAGGCGAGCTAGTATTTGTTTCCCAATCAGAAATGGAGTTGAATCACATGCAGTTTTTGGTCCTACGAGCAAGAGTTGTTTTCTGGTTAGGAGAGTCACTATTGTGCTCCCATTGGCATACACAGTTCAAATAGCACTCGCGTCTGTTCCCAGCAAGTACAGTGTACTGGACTGAAGAGAAGCTAATGTTCTTGTCAGTTTCCAAGCAGAGTTGAACTAGATATGGCCCGTGTGTGTAGGAAGCACAGTTCTTTTGTTCTGAGCAAGCTCACTGTTCTGGCCCTACAGGAAACACAGTAGAGAAGAAGAGTGCTCTTTTCTCAAAAGCAGAGTGTGTTTTTGGTAAGGCGAGCTAGTGTTGGTTTCCCAGTCAGAAATCGAGTTGAATCACATGCAGTTTTTGGTCCTAAAGCAAGAGTTGTTTTCTGGTAAGGAGAGTCACTATTGCGCTCCCATTGCCATACACAGTGCAAATAGCACTCGCGTCAGTTCCCAGCAAGTACAGTGTACTGGACTGAAGAGAAGCTACTGTTCTTATCAGTTTCCAAGCAGAGTTGAACTAGAAATGGCCCGTGTGTGGAGGAAGCACAGTTCTTTTTTTCTGAGCAAGCTCACTGTTCTGGCCCTATAGGAAACACAGTAGAGTAGAAGAGTGCTCTTTTCTCAAAAGCAGAGTGTGTTTCTTCTAAGGCGATCTAGTGTTTGTTTCCCAGTCAGAAATGGAGTTGAATCACATGCAGTTTCTAGTCCTACGAGCAAGATTTGTTTTCTGGTAAGGAGAGTCACTATTGCGCTCCCATTGCCATACACAGTACAAATAGCACTCGCGTCTGTTCCCAGCAAGTACAGTGTACTGGACTGAAGAGAAGCTACTGTTCTTGTCAGTTCCCTAAGCACAGTTGAACTAGATATGGCCCGTGTGTGTAGGAAGCACAGTTCTTTTGTTCTGAGCAAGCTCACTGTTCAGTCCCTATAGGAAACACAGTAGAGTAGAAGAGTGGTCTTTTCTCAAAAGCAGAGTGTGTTTCTTCTAAGGCGAGCTAGTGTTTGTTTCCCAGTCAGAAATGGAGTTGAATCACATGCAGTTTTTGGTTTCACGAGCAAGAGTTGTTTTCTGGTAAGGAGAGTCACTATTGCGCTCCCATTACCATACACAGTGCAAATAGCACTCGCGTCTGTTCCCAGCAAGTACAGTGTACTGGACTGAAGAGAAGCTACTGTTCTTGTCAGTTTCCTAAGCAGAGTTGAACTAGATATGGCCCGTGTGTGTAGGAAGCACAGTTCTTTCGTTCTGAGCAAGCTCACTGTTCTGGCCCTATAGGAAACACAGTAGAGTAGAAGAGTGGTCTTTTCTCAAAAGCAGAGTGTGTTTCTCGTAAGGTGAGCTAGTGTTTGTTTCCCAGTCAGAAATGGAGTTGAATCACATGCAGTTTCTGGTCCTACGAGCAAGAGTTGTTTTCTGGTAAAGAGAGTCACTATTGCGCTCCCATTACCATACACAGTGCAAATAGCACTCGCGTCTGTTCCCAGCAAGTACAGTGTACTGGACTGAAGAGAAGCTACTGTTCTTGTCAGTTTCCTAAGCAGAGTTGAACTAGATATGGCCCGTGTGTGTAGGAAGCACTGTTCTTTTGTTCTGAGCAAGCTCACTGTTCTGGCCCTATAGGAAAAACAGTAGAGTAGAAGAGTGGTCTTTTCTCAAAAGCAGAGTGTGTTTCTTCTAAGACGAGCTAGTGTTTGTTTCCCAGTCAGAAATGGAGTTGAATCACATGCAGTTTTTGGTCCTATGAGCAAGAGTTGTTTTCTGGTAACGAGAGTCACTATTGCGCTCCCATTGCCATACACAGTTCAAATAGCACTCGCGTCTGTTCCCAGCAAGTACAGTGTACTGGACTGAAGAGAAGCTTCTTTTCTTGTCAGTTTCCTAAGCAGAGTTGAACTAGATATGGCCCGTGTGTGTAGGAAGCACAGTTCTTTTGTTCTGAGCAAGCTCACTGTTCTGGCCCTATAGGAAACACAGTAGAGTAGAAGAGTGCTCTTTTCTCAAAAGCACAGTGTGTTTCTCGTAAGGCGAGCTAGTGTTGGTTTCCCAGTCAGAAATAAAGTTGAATCACACGCAGTTTTTGGTCCTACGAGCAAGAGTTCTTTTCTGGTAAGGAGAGTCACTATTGCGCTCCCATTGCCATACACAGTGCAAATAGCACTCGCGTCTGTTCCCAGCAAGTACAGTGTACTGGACTGAAGAGAAGCTATTGTTCTTGTCAGTTTCCTAAGCACAGTTGAACTAGATATGGCCCGTGTGTGTAGGAAGCACAGGTCTTTTGTTCTGAGCAAGCTCACTGTTCTGGCCCTGTAGGAAACACAGTAGAGTAGAAGAGTGCTCTTTTCTCAAAAGCAGAGTGTGTTTCTTCTAAGGCGAGCTAGTGTTGGTTTCCCAGTCAGAAATAAAGTTGAATCACACGCAGTTTTTGGTCTTATGAGCAAGAGTTGTTTTCTGGTAAGGAGAGTCACTATTGCGCTCCCATTGCCATAACAGTGCAAATATCACTCGCGTCTGTTCCCAGCAAGTACAGTGTACTGGACTGAAGAGAAGCTACTGCTCTTGTCAGTTTCCTAAGCAGAGTTGAACTAGATATGGCCCATGTGTGTAGGAATCACAGGTCTTTTGTTCTGAGCAAGCTCACTGTTCTGGCCTATAGGAATCACAGTAGAGTAGAAGAGTGCTCTTTTCTCAAAAGCAGAGAGTGTTTCCGCTAAGGCGAGCTAGTGTTGGTTTCCCAGTCAGAAATCAAGTTGAATCACACGCAGTTTTTGGTCTTACGAGCAAGAGTTGTTTTCTGGTAAGGAGAGTCACTATTGCGCTCCCATTGCCATACTAAGTGCAAATAGCACTCGCGTCTTTTCCCAGCAAGTACAGTGTACTGGACTGAAGAGAAGCTACTGTTCTTGTCAGTTTCCTAAGCAGAGTTGAACTAGATATGGCCCATGTGTGTAGGAAGCCCAGTTCTTTTGTTCTTAGAAAGATCACTGTTCTGGCCTTATAGGAAACGCTGTAGTGTAGAAGAGTGGTCTTTTCTCAAAAGTAGAGAGTGTTTCTTCTAAGGAGAGCTAGTATTTGTTTCCTAGTCAGAAATGGAGTTGAATCACATGCAGTTTTTGGTCCTACGAGCAAGAGTTGTTTTCTGGTTAGGAGAGTCACTATTGTGCTCCCATTGGCATACACAGTTCAAATAGCACTCGCGTCTGTTCCCAGCAAGTACAGTGTACTGGACTGAAGAGAAGCTACTGTTCTTGTCAGTATCCAAGCAGAGTTGAACTAGATATGGCCCGTGTGTGTAGGAAGCACAGTTCTTTTGTTCTGAGCAAGCTCACTGTTCTGGCCCTATAGGAAACACAGTAGAGAAGAAGAGTGCTCTTTTCTCAAAAGCAGAGTGTGTTTTTGGTAAGGCGAGCTAGTGTTTGTTTCCCAGTCAGAAATGGAGTTGAATCACATGCAGTTTTTGGTCCTACGAGCAAGAGTTGTTTTCTGGTAAGGAGAGTCACTATTGCGCTCCCATTGCCATACACAGTGCAAATAGCACTCGCGTCTGTTCCCAGCATGTACAGTGTACTGGACTGAAGAGAAGCTACTGTTCTTGTCAGTTTCCTAAGCAGAGTTGAACTAGATATGGCCCATGTGTGTAGGAAGCACTGTTCTTTTGTTCTGAGCAAGCTCACTGTTCTGGCCCTATAGGAAACACAGTAGAGTAGAAGAGTGGTCTATTCTCAAAAGCAGAGTGTGTTTCTTCTAAGGCGAGCTAGTGTTTGTTTCCAAGTCAGAATTGGAGTTGAATCACACGCAGTTTTTGGTCTTACGAGCAAGAGTTGTTTTCTGGTAAGGAGAGTCACTATTGCGCTCCCATTGCCATACACAGTGCAAATAGCACTCACGTCTGTTCCCAGCAAGTACAGTGTACTGGACTGAAGAGAAGCTACTGTTCTTGTCAGTTTCCTAAGCAGAGTGTAACTAGGAATGACCCGTGTGTGTAGGAAGCACAGTTCTTTTGTTCTGACCAAGCTCACTGTTCTGGCCCTATAGGAAACACAGTAGTGTAGAAGAGTGTTCTTTTCTCAAAAGCAGAGTGTGTTTCTCATAAGGTGAGCTAGTGTTTGTTTCCCAGTCAGAAATGGAGTTGAATCACATGCAGTTTCTGGTCCTACGAGCAAGAGTTGTTTTCTGGTAAGGAGAGTCACTATTGCGCTCCCATTGCCATACACAGTGCAAATAGCACTCGCGTCTGTTCCCAGCAAGTACAGTGTACTGGACTGAAGAGAAGCTATTGTTCTTGTCAGTTTCCTAAGCAGAGTTGAACTAGATATGGCCCGTGTGTAGGAAGCACAGTTCTTTCGTTCTGAGCAAGCTCACTGTTCTGGCCCTATAGGAAACACAGTAGAGTAGAAGAGTGGTCTTTTCTCAAAAGCAGAGTGTGTTTCTCCTAAGGTGAGCTAGTGTTTGTTTCCCAGTCAGAAATGGAGTTGAATCACATGCAGTTTCTGGTCCTACGAGCAAGAGTTGTTTTCTGGTAAGGAGAGTCACTATTGCGCTCCCATTGCCATACACAGTGCAAATAGCACTCGCGTCTGTTCCCAGCAAGTACAGTGTACTGGACTGAAGAGAAGCTATTGTTCTTGTCAGTTTCCTAAGCAGAGTTGAACTAGATATGGCCCGTGTGTGTAGGAAGCACTGTTCTTTTGTTCTGAGCAAGCTCACTGTTCTGGCCCTAAGGAAACACAGTAGAGTAGAAGAGTGGTCTTTTCTCAAAAGCAGAGTGTGTTTCTTCTAAGACGAGCTAGTGTTTGTTTCCCAGTCAGAAATGGAGTTGAATCACACGCAGTTTTTGGTCTTACGAGCAAGAGTTGTTTTCTGGTAACGAGAGTCACTATTGCGCTCCCATTGCCATACACAGTGCAAATAGCACTCGCGTCTGTTCCCAGCAAGTACAGTGTATTGGACTAAAGAGAAGCTACTGTTCTTGTCAGTTTCCTAAGCAGAGTTGAACTAGATATGGCCCGTGTGTGTAGGAAGCACAGTTCTTTTGTTCTGAGCAAGCTCAATGTTCTGGCCCTATAGGAAACACATTAGAGTAGAAGAGTGGTCTTTTCTCAAAAGCAGAGTGTGTTTCTTCTAAGGCGAGCTAGTGTTTGTTTCCCAGTAAGAAATGGAGTTGAATCACATGCAGTTTTTGGTCTTACGAGCAAGAGTTGTTTTCTGGTAAGGAGAGTCACTTTTGCGCTCCCATTACCATACACACTGCAAATAGCACACGCTTCTGTTCCCAGCAAGTACAGTGTACTTGACTGAAGAGAAGCTACTGTTCTTGTCAGTTTCCTAAGCAGAGTTGAACTAGATATGGCCCGTGTGTGTAGGAAGCACAGTTCTTTTGTTCTGAGCAAGCTCACTGTTCTGGCCCTATAGGAAACACAGTAGAGTAGAAGAGTGCTCTTTTCTCAAAAGCAGAGTGTGTTTCTCGTAAGGCGAGCTAGTGTTGGTTTCCCAGTCAGAAATAAAGTTGAATCACACGCAGTTTTTGGTCCTACGAGCAAGAGTTCTTTTCTGGTAAGGAGAGTCACTATTGCGCTCCCATTGCCATACACAGTGCAAATAGCACTCGCGTCTGTTCCCAGCAATTACAGTGTACTGGACTGAAGAGAAGCTACTGTTCTTTTCAGTTTCCTAAGCAGAGTTGAACTAGATACGGCCCGTGTGTGTAGGAAGCACAGGTCTTTTGTTCTGAGCAAGCTCACTGTTCTAGCCCTGTAGGAAACACAGTAGAGTAGAAGAGTGCTCTTTTCTCAAAAGCAGAGTGTGTTTCTCCTAAGGCGAGCTAGTGTTGGTTTCCCAGTCAGAAATAAACTTGAATCACAATCAGTTTTTGGTCTTATGAGCAAGAGTTGTTTTCTGGTAAGGAGAGTCACTATTGCGCTCCCATTGCCATTACAGTGCAAATATCACTCGCGTCTGTTCCCAGCAAGTACAGTGTACTGGACTGAAGAGAAGCTACTATTCTTGTCAGTTTCCTAAGCAGAGTTGAACTAGATATGGCCCATGTGTGTAGGAATCACAGGTCTTTTGTTCTGAGCAAGCTCACTGTTCTGGCCCTATAGGAATCACAGTAGAGTAGAAGAGTGCTCTTTTCTCAAAAGCAGAGTGTGTTTCCGCTAAGGCGAGCTAGTGTTGGTTTCCCAGTCAGAAATAAAGTTGAATCACACGCAGTTTTTGGTCTTACGAGCAAGAGTTGTTTTCTGGTAAGGAGAGTCACTATTGCGCTCCCATTGCCATACACAGTGCAAATAGCACTCGCGTCTGTTCCCAGCAAGTACAGTGTACTGGACTGAAGAGAAGCTTCTTTTCTTGTCAGTTTCCTAAGCAGAGTTGAACTAGATATGGCCATGTGTGTAGGAAGCACAGTTCTTTTGTTCTGAGCAAGATCACTGTTCTGGCCCTATAGGAAACGCTGTAGTGTAGAAGAGTGGTCTTTTCTCAAAAGTAGAGTTTGTTTCTTCTAAGGCGAGCTAGTATTTGTTTCCCAGTCAGAAATGGAGTTGAATCACATGCAGTTTTTGGTCCTACGAGCAAGAGTTGTTTTCTGGTTAGGAGAGTCACTATTGTGCTCCCATTGGCATACACAGTTCAAATAGCACTCGCGTCTGTTCCCAGCAAGTACAGTGTACTGGACTGAAGAGAAGCTACTGTTCTTGTCAGTTTCCAAGCAGAGTTGAACTAGATATGGCCCGTGTGTGTAGGAAGCACAGTTCTTTTGTTCTGAGCAAGCTCACTGTTCTGGCCCTACAGGAAACACAGTAGAGAAGAAGAGTGCTCTTTTCTCAAAAGCAGAGTGTGTTTTTGGTAAGGCGAGCTAGTGTTGGTTTCCCAGTCAGAAATGGAGTTGAATCACATGCAGTTTTTGGTCCTAAAGCAAGAGTTGTTTTCTGGTAAGGAGAGTCACTATTGCGCTCCCATTGCCATACACAGTGCAAATAGCACTCACGTCAGTTCCCAGCAAGTACAGTGTACTGGACTGAAGAGAAGCTACTGTTCTTATCAGTTTCCAAGCAGAGTTGAACTAGAAATGGCCCGTGTGTGGAGGAAGCACAGTTCTTTTTTTCTGAGCAAGCTCACTGTTCTGGCCCTCTAGGAAACACAGTAGAGTAGAAGAGTGCTCTTTTCTCAAAAGCAGAGTGTGTTTCTTCTAAGGCGATCTAGTGTTTGTTTCCCAGTCAGAAATGGAGTTGAATCACATGCAGTTTCTAGTCCTACGAGCAAGATTTGTTTTCTGGTAAGGAGAGTCACTATTGCGCTCCCATTGCCATACACAGTACAAATAGCACTCGCGTCTGTTCCCAGCAAGTACAGTGTACTGGACTGAAGAGAAGCTACTGTTCTTGTCAGTTTCATAAGCAGAGTTGAACTAGATATGGCCCGTGTGTGTAGGAAGCACAGTTCTTTTGTTCTGAGCAAGCTCACTGTTCTGTCCCTATAGGAAACACAGTAGAGTAGAAGAGTGGTCTTTTCTCAAAAGCAGAGTGTGTTTCTTTTAAGGCGAGGTAGTATTTGTTTCCCAGTCAGAAATGGAGTTGAATCACATGCAGTTTTTCGTCCTACGAGCAAAAGTTGTTTTCTGGTAAGGAGAGTCACTATTGCGCTCCCTTTACCATACACAGTGCAAATAGCACTCGCGTCTGTTCCCAGCAAGTACAGTGTACTGGACTGAAGAGAAGCTACTGTTCTTGTCAGTTTCCTAAGCAGAGTTGAACTAGATATGGCCCGTGTGTGTAGGAAGCACAGTTCTTTTGTTCTGAGCAAGCTCACTCTTCTGGCCCTATAGGAAACACAGTAGAGTAGAAGAGTGCTCTTTTCTCAAAAGCAGAGTGTGTTTTTGGTAAGGCGAGCTAGTGTTTGTTTCCCAGTCAGAAATGGATTTGAATCACATGCAGTTTTGGGTCCTACGAGCAAGAGTTGTTTTCTGGTAAGGAGAGTCACTATTGCGCTCCCATTGCCATACACAGTGCAAATAGCACTCGCGTCTGTTCCCAGCATGTACTGTGTACTGGACTGAAGAGAAGCTACTGTTGTTGTCAGTTTCCTAAGCAGAGTTGAACTAGATATGGCCCATGTGTGTAGGAAGCACAGTTCTTTTGTTCTGAGCAAGCTCACTGTTCTGGCCCTATAGGAAACACAGTAGAGTAGAAGAGTGGTCTTTTCTCAAAAGCAGAGTGTGTTTCTTCTAAGGCGAGCTAGGGTTTGTTTCCCAGTCAGAAATTGAGTTGAATCACATGCAGATTTTGGTCCTACGAGCAAGAGTTGTTTTCTGGTAAGGAGAGTCACTATTGCGCTCCCATTGCCATACACAGTGCAAATAGCACTCGCGTCTGTTCCCAGCAAGTACGGTGTACTGGACTGAAGAGAAGCTACTGTTCTTGTCAGTTCCCTAAGCACAGTTGAACTAGATATGGCCCGTGTGTGTAGGAAGCACAGTTCTTTTGTTCTGAGCAAGCTCACTGTTCAGTCCCTATAGGAAACACAGAAGAGTAGAAGGGTGGTCTTTTCTCAAAAGCAGAGTGTGTTTCTTCTAAGGCGAGCTAGTGTTTGTTTCCCAGTCAGAAATGGAGTTGAATCACATGCAGATTTTGGTCCTACGAGCAAGAGTTGTTTTCTGGTAACGAGAGTCACTATTGCGCTCCCATTGCCATACACAGTGCAAATAGCACTCGCGTCTGTTCCCAGCAAGTACAGTGTACTGGACTGAAGAGAAGCTTCTTTTCTTGTCAGTTCCCTAAGCACAGTTGAACTAGATATGGCCCGTGTGTGTAGGAAGCACAGTTCTTTTGTTCTGAGCAAGCTCAATGTTCTGGCCCTATAGGAAACACAGTAGAGTAGAAGAGTGGTTTTTTCTCAAAAGCAGAGTGTGTTTCTTCTAAGGCGAGCTAGTGTTTGTTTCCCAGTCAGAAATGGAGTTGAATCACATGCAGTTTTTGGTCCTATGAGCAAGAGTTGTTTTCTGGTAAGGAGGGTCACTATTGCGCTCCCATTACCATACACAGTGCAAATAGCACACGCTTCTGTTCCCAGCAAGTACAGTGTACTGGACTGAAGAGAAGCTACTGTTCTTGTCAGTTTCCTAAGCAGAGTTGAACTAGATATGGCCCGTGTGTGTAGGAAGCACAGTTCTTTCGTTCTGAGCAAGCTCACTGTTCTGGCCCAATAGGAAACACAGTAGAGTAGAAGAGTGGTCTTTTCTCAAAAGCAGAGTGTGTTTCTCCTAAGGTGAGCTAGTGTTTGTTTCCCAGTCAGAAAAGGAGTTGAATCACATGCAGTTTCTGGTCCTACGAGCAAGAGTTGTTTTCTGGTAAGGAGAGTCACTATTGCGCTCCCATTGCCATACACAGTGCAAATAGCACTCGCGTCTGTTCCCAGCAAGTACAGTGTACTGGACTGAAGAGAAGCTATTGTTCTTGTCAGTTTCCTAAGCAGAGTTGAACTAGATATGGCCCGTGTGTGTAGGAAGCACTGTTCTTTTGTTCTGAGCAAGCTCACTGTTCTAGCCCTGAGGAAACACAGTAGAGTAGAAGAGTGGTCTTTTCTCAAAAGCAGAGTGTGTTTCTTCTAAGACGAGCTAGTGTTTGTTTCCCAGTCAGAAATGGAGTTGAATCACACGCAGTTTTTGGTCTTACGAGCAAGAGTTGTTTTCTGGTAACGAGAGTCACTATTGTGCTCCCATTGCCATACACAGTGCAAATAGCACTCG
Organism: Peromyscus eremicus; assembly: GCF_949786415.1. NCBI lineage: Eukaryota > Metazoa > Chordata > Mammalia > Rodentia > Cricetidae > Peromyscus > Peromyscus eremicus. The sequence continues at coordinate 20,375 of NW_026738028.1, forward strand.
CGTCTGTTCCCAGCAAGTACAGTGTACTGGACTGAAGAGAAGCTACTGTTCTTGTCAGTTCCCTAAGCACAGTTGAACTAGATATGGCCCGTGTGTGTAGGAAGCACAGTTCTTTTGTTCTGAGCAAGCTCAATGTTCTGGCCCTATAGGAAACACATTAGAGTAGAAGAGTGGTCTTTTCTCAAAAGCAGAGTGTGTTTCTTCTAAGGCGAGCTAGTGTTTGTTTCCCAGTCAGAAATGGAGTTGAATCACATGCAGTTTTTGGTCCTACGAGCAAGAGTTGTTTTCTGGTAAGGAGAGTCACTATTGGGCTCCCATTACCATACACAGTGCAAATAGCACACGCTTCTGTTCCCAGCAAGTACAGTGTACTGGACTGAAGAGAAGCTACTGTTCTTGTCAGTGTCCTAAGCAGAGTTGAACTAGATATGGCCCGTGTGTGTAGGAAGCACAGTTCTTTTGTTCTGAGCAAGCTCACTGTTCTGGCCCTATAGGAAACACAGTAGAGTAGAAGAGTGCTCTTTTCTCAAAAGCACAGTGTGTTTCTCGTAAGGCGAGCTAGTGTTGGTTTCCCAGTCAGAAATAAAGTTGAATCACACGCAGTTTTTGGTCCTATGAGCAAGAGTTCTTTTCTGGTAAGGAGAGTCACTATTGCGCTCCCATTGCCATACACAGTGCAAATAGCACTCGCGTCTGTTCCCAGCAAGTACAGTGTACTGGACTGAAGAGAAGCTACTGTTCTTGTCAGTTTCCTAAGCAGAGTTGAACTAGATATGGCCCGTGTGTGTAGGAAGCACAGGTCTTTTGTTCTGAGCAAGCTCAATGTTCTGGCCCTGTAGGAAACACAGTAGAGTAGAAGAGTGCTCTTTTCTCAAAAGCAGAGTGTGTTTCTCGTAAGGCAAGCTAGTGTTGGTTTCCCAGTCAGAAATAAACTTGAATCACATGCAGTTTTTGGTCTTATGAGCAAGAGTTGTTTTCTGGTAAGGAGAGTCACTATTGCGCTCCCATTGCCATAACAGTGCAAATATCACTCGCGTCTGTTCCCAGCAAGTACAGTTTACTGGACTGAAGAGAAGCTACTGCTCTTGTCAGTTTCCTAAGCAGAGTTGAACTAGATATGGCCCATGTGTGTAGGAATGACAGGTCTTTTGTTCTGAGCAAGCTCACTGTTCTGGCCCTATAGGAATCACAGTAGAGTAGAAGAGTGCTCTTTTCTCAAAAGCAGAGTGTGTTTCCGCTAAGGCGAGCTAGTGTTGGTTTCCCAGTCAGAAATAAAGTTGAATCACACGCAGTTTTTGGTCTTACAAGCAAGAGTTGTTTTCTGGTAAGGAGAGTCACTATTGCGCTCCCATTGCCATACACAGTGCAAATAGCACTCGCGTCTTTTCCCAGCAAGTACAGTGTACTGGACTGAAGAGAAGCTTCTTTTCTTGTCAGTTTCCTAAGCAGAGTTGAACTAGATATGGCCCATGTGTGTAGGAAGCACAGTTCTTTTGTTCTGAGCAAGATCACTGTTCTGGCCCTATAGGAAACACAGTAGAGTAGAAGAGTGGTCTTTTCTCAAAAGCAGAGTGTGTTTCTTCTAAGGCGAGCTAGTGTTTGTTTCCCAGTGAGAAATTGAGTTCAATAACATGCAGATTTTGGTCCTACGAGCAAGAGTTGTTTTCTGGTAAGGAGAGTCACTATTGCGCTCCCATTGCCATACACAGTACAAATAGCACTGGCGTCTGTTCCCAGCAAGTACAGTGTACTGGACTGAAGAGAAGCTACTGTTCTTGTCAGTTCCCTAAGCACAGTTGAACTAGATATGGCCCGTGTGTGTAGGAAGCACAGTTCTTTTGTTCTGAGCAAGCTCACTGTTCAGTCCCTATAGGAAACACAGTAGAGTAGAAGAGTGGTCTTTTCTCAAAAGCAGAGTGTGTTTCTTCTAAGGCGAGCTAGTGTTTGTTTCCCAGTCAGAAATGGAGTTGAATCACATGCAGTTTTTGGTTTCACGAGCAAGAGTTGTTTTCTGGTAAGGAGAGTCACTATTGCGCTCCCATTACCATACACAGTGCAAATAGCACTCGCGTCTGTTCCCAGCAAGTACAGTGTACTGGACTGAAGAGAAGCTACTGTTCTTGTCAGTTTCCTAAGCAGAGTTGAACTAGATATGGCCCGTGTGTGTAGGAAGCACAGTTCTTTCGTTCTGAGCAAGCTCACTGTTCTGGCCCTATAGGAAACACAGTAGAGTAGAAGAGTGGTCTTTTCTCAAAAGCAGAGTGTGTTTCTCGTAAGGTGAGCTAGTGTTTGTTTCCCAGTCAGAAATGGAGTTGAATCACATGCAGTTTCTGGTCCTACGAGCAAGAGTTGTTTTCTGGTAAAGAGAGTCACTATTGCGCTCCCATTACCATACACAGTGCAAATAGCACTCGCGTCTGTTCCCAGCAAGTACAGTGTACTGGACTGAAGCGAAGCTACTGTTCTTGTCAGTTTCCTAAGCAGAGTTGAACTAGATATGGCCCGTGTGTGTAGGAAGCACAGTTCTTTCGTTCTGAGCAAGCTCACTGTTCTGGCCCTATAGGAAACACAGTAGAGTAGAAGAGTGGTCTTTTCTCAAAAGCAGAGTGTGTTTCTCGTAAGGTGAGCTAGTGTTTGTTTCCCAGTCAGAAATGGAGTTGAATCACATGCAGTTTCTCGTCCTACGAGCAAGAGTTGTTTTCTGGTAAAGAGAGTCACTATTGCGCTCCCATTACCATACACAGTGCAAATAGCACTCGCGTCTGTTCCCAGCAAGTACAGTGTACTGGACTGAAGAGAAGCTACTGTTCTTGTCAGTTTCCTAAGCAGAGTTGAACTAGATATGGCCCGTGTGTGTAGGAAGCAATGTTCTTTTGTTCTGAGCAAGCTCACTGTTCTGGCCCTATAGGAAACACAGTAGAGTAGAAGAGTGGTCTTTTCTCAAAAGCAGAGTGTGTTTCTCGTAATGTGAGCTAGTGTTTGTTTCCCAGTCAGAAATGGAGTTGAATCACATGCAGTTTTTGGTCCTATGAGCAAGAGTTGTTTTCTGGTAACGAGAGTCACTATTGCGCTCCCATTGCCATACACAGTTCAAATAGCACTCGCGTCTGTTCCCAGCAAGTACAGTGTACTGGACTGAAGAGAAGCTTCTTTTCTTGTCAGTTTCCTAAGCAGAGTTGAACTAGATATGGCCCGTGTGTGTAGGAAGCACAGTTCTTTTGTTCTGAGCAAGCTCACTGTTCTGGCCCTATAGGAAACACAGTAGAGTAGAAGAGTGCTCTTTTCTCAAAAGCACAGTGTGTTTCTCGTAAGGCGAGCTAGTGTTGGTTTCCCAGTCAGAAATAAAGTTGAATCACACGCAGTTTTTGGTCCTACGAGCAAGAGTTCTTTTCTGGTAAGGAGAGTCACTATTGCGCTCCCATTGCCATACACAGTGCAAATAGCACTCGCGTCTGTTCCCAGCAAGTACAGTGTACTGGACTGAAGAGAAGCTATTGTTCTTGTCAGTTTCCTAAGCACAGTTGAACTAGATATGGCCCGTGTGTGTAGGAAGCACAGGTCTTTTGTTCTGAGCAAGCTCACTGTTCTGGCCCTGTAGGAAACACAGTAGAGTAGAAGAGTGCTCTTTTCTCAAAAGCAGAGTGTGTTTCTTGTAAGGCGAGCTAGTGTTGGTTTCCCAGTCAGAAATAAAGTTGAATCACACGCAGTTTTTGGTCTTATGAGCAAGAGTTGTTTTCTGGTAAGGAGAGTCACTATTGCGCTCCCATTGCCATAACAGTGCAAATATCACTCGCGTCTGTTCCCAGCAAGTACAGTGTACTGGACTGAAGAGAAGCTACTGCTCTTGTCAGTTTCCTAAGCAGAGTTGAACTAGATATGGCCCATGTGTGTAGGAATCACAGGTCTTTTGTTCTGAGCAAGCTCACTGTTCTGGCCCTATAGGAATCACAGTAGAGTAGAAGAGTGCTCTTTTCTCAAAAGCAGAGAGTGTTTCCGCTAAGGCGAGCTAGTGTTGGTTTCCCAGTCAGAAATCAAGTTGAATCACACGCAGTTTTTGGTCTTACGAGCAAGAGTTGTTTTCTGGTAAGGAGAGTCACTATTGCGCTCCCATTGCCATACTAAGTGCAAATAGCACTCGCGTCTTTTCCCAGCAAGTACAGTGTACTGGACTGAAGAGAAGCTACTGTTCTTGTCAGTTTCCTAAGCAGAGTTGAACTAGATATGGCCCATGTGTGTAGGAAGCCCAGTTCTTTTGTTCTTAGAAAGATCACTGTTCTGGCCCTATAGGAAACGCTGTAGTGTAGAAGAGTGGTCTTTTCTCAAAAGTAGAGAGTGTTTCTTCTAAGGAGAGCTAGTATTTGTTTCCTAGTCAGAAATGGAGTTGAATCACATGCAGTTTTTGGTCCTACGAGCAAGAGTTGTTTTCTGGTTAGGAGAGTCACTATTGTGCTCCCATTGGCATACACAGTTCAAATAGCACTGGCGTCTGTTCCCAGCAAGTACAGTGTACTGGACTGAAGAGAAGCTACTGTTCTTGTCAGTATCCAAGCAGAGTTGAACTAGATATGGCCCGTGTGTGTAGGAAGCACAGTTCTTTTGTTCTGAGCAAGCTCACTGTTCTGGCCCTATAGGAAACACAGTAGAGAAGAAGAGTGCTCTTTTCTCAAAAGCAGAGTGTGTTTTTGGTAAGGCGAGCTAGTGTTTGTTTCCCAGTCAGAAATGGAGTTGAATCACATGCAGTTTTTGGTCCTACGAGCAAGAGTTGTTTTCTGGTAAGGAGAGTCACTATTGCGCTCCCATTGCCATACTAAGTGCAAATAGCACTCGCGTCTGTTCCCAGCATGTACAGTGTACTGGACTGAAGAGAAGCTACTGTTCTTGTCAGTTTCCTAAGCAGAGTTGAACTAGATATGGCCCATGTGTGTAGGAAGCACTGTTCTTTTGTTCTGAGCAAGCTCACTGTTCTGGACCTATAGGAAACACAGTAGAGTAGAAGAGTGGTCTATTCTCAAAAGCAGAGTGTGTTTCTTCTAAGGCGAGCTAGTGTTTGTTTCCAAGTCAGAATTGGAGTTGAATCACACGCAGTTTTTGGTCTTACGAGCAAGAGTTGTTTTCTGGTAAGGAGAGTCACTATTGCGCTCCCATTGCCATACACAGTGCAAATAGCACTCGCGTCTGTTCCCAGCAAGTACAGTGTACTGGACTGAAGAGAAGCTACTGTTCTTGTCAGTTTCCTAAGCAGAGTGTAACTAGGAACGACCCGTGTGTGTAGGAAGCACAGTTCTTTTGTTCTGAGCAAGCTCACTGTTCTGGCCCTGTAGGAATCACAGTAGAGTAGAAGAGTGCTCTTTTCTCAAAAGCACAGTGTGTTTCTCGTAAGGCGAGCTAGTGTTGGTTTCCCAGTCAGAAATAAAGTTGAATCACACGCAGTTTTTGGTCCTACGAGCAAGAGTTCTTTTCTGGTAAGGAGAGTCACTATTGCGCTCCCATTGCCATACACAGTGCAAATAGCACTCGCGTCTGTTCCCAGCAAGTACAGTGTACTGGACTGAAGAGAAGCTACTGTTCTTGTCAGTTTCCTAAGCAGAGTTGAACTAGATATGGCCCGTGTGTGTAGGAAGCACAGGTCTTTTGTTCTGAGCAAGCTCAATGTTCTGGCCCTGTAGGAAACACAGTAGAGTAGAAGAGTGCTCTTTTCTCAAAAGCAGAGTGTGTTTCTCGTAAGGCGAGCTAGTGTTGGTTTCCCAGTCAGAAATAAACTTGAATCACATGCAGTTTTTGGTCTTATGAGCAAGAGTTGTTTTCTGGTAAGGAGAGTCACTATTGCGCTCCCATTGCCATAACAGTGCAAATATCACTCGCGTCTGTTCCCAGCAAGTACAGTGTACTGGACTGAAGAGAAGCTACTGCTCTTGTAAGTTTCCTAATCAGAGTTGAACTAGATATGGCCCATGTGTGTAGGAATCACAGGTCTTTTGTTCTGAGCAAGCTCACTGTTCTGGCCCTATAGGAATCACAGTAGAGTAGAAGAGTGCTCTTTTCTCAAAAGCAGAGTGTGTTTCCGCTAAGGCGAGCTAGTGTTGGTTTCCCAGTCAGAAATAAAGTTGAATCACACGCAGTTTTTGGTCTTACGAGCAAGAGTTGTTTTCTGGTAAGGAGAGTCACTATTGCGCTCCCATTGCCATACACAGTGCAAATAGCACTCGCGTCTTTTCCCAGCAAGTACAGTGTACTGGACTGAAGAGAAGCTTCTTTTCTTGTCAGTTTCCTAAGCAGAGTTGAACTAGATATGGCCCATGTGTGTAGGAAGCACAGTTCTTTTGTTCTGAGCAAGATCACTGTTCTGGCCCTATAGGAAACACAGTAGAGTAGAAGAGTGGTCTTTTCTCAAAAGCAGAGTGTGTTTCTTCTAAGGCGAGCTAGTGTTTGTTTCCCAGTCAGAAATTGAGTTCAATCACATGCAGATTTTGGTCCTACGAGCAAGAGTTGTTTTCTGGTAAGGAGAGTCACTATTGCGCTCCCATTGCCATACACAGTACAAATAGCACTGGCGTCTGTTCCCAGCAAGTACAGTGTACTGGACTGAAGAGAAGCTACTGTTCTTGTCAGTTCCCTAAGCACAGTTG
>NW_026738029.1:0-27000 GCF_949786415.1 Peromyscus eremicus
CGTCTGTTCCCAGCAATTACATTGTATTGGACTGAAGAGGAGCTACTGTTCTTGTCAGGTTACTAAGCAGAGTTCAACTAGATATGGCCCGTGTGTGTATGAAGCACAGTTCTTATGTTCTGAGCAAGCTCACTGCTCTGGCCCCATAGGAAACACAGTAGAGTAGAAGAGTGCTCTTTTCTGTAAAGCAGAGTGTGTTTCTTGTGAGGCGAGCTAGCGTTTGTTTCCCAGTCCTAAATGGAGTTGAGTCACATGCAGTTTTTTGTCCTATGAGCAAGAGTTTTTTTCTGGTAAGACGAGTCACTATTGTGCTCCAATTGCCAGACACAGTGCAAATAGCACTCGCGTCTGTTCCCAGCAAGTACAGTGTATCGGACTGAAGAGGAGCTACTGTTCTTGTCAGTTTCCTAAGCAGAGTTGAACTAGATATGGCCCGTGTGTGTAGGAAGCACAGTTCTTTTGTTCTGAGCAAGCTCACTGTTCGGACACCATAGGAAACACAGTAGAGTAGAAGAGTTCTCTTTTCTAAAAAAGCAGAGTGTGTTTCATGTAAGGCGAGCTAGCATTTGTTTCCCAGTCCTAAATGGATTTGAATCAATGCAGTTTCTGGTCCTACGAGCAAAGGTTGTTTTCTGGTAAGAAGAGTCACTATTGCGCTGCCATTGCCATACACAGGACAAATAGCACTGGCGTCTGTTCCCAGCAAGTACAGTGTATTGGACTGAAGAGGATCTACTGTTCTTGTCAGGCTCCGAAGCAGAATTGAACTAGATATGGCCGTGTGTGTAGGAAGCACAGTTCTTTTGTTCTGAGCAGCTCACTGTTCGGACCCCATAGGAAACACAGTAGAGTAGAAGAGTGTTCTTTTCTCAAAAGCAGAGTGTGTTTCTTGTAAGGCGAGCTTGAATTTGTTTCCCAGTCCTAAATGGAGTTGAGTCACATGCAGTTTTTTGTACTACGAGCAAGAGTTGTTTTCAGGTAAGACGAGTCACTATTGCGCTCCCATTACCATATACAGTGCAAAGAGCACTCGCGTCTGTTCCCCGCAATTACATTGTATTATACTGAAGAGGATCTACTGTTTTTGTCAGTTTCCTAAGCAGAGTTGAACTAGATATGGCCCGTGTGTGTAGGAAGCACAGTTCTTTTGTTCTGAGCAAGTTCACTGTTCGGACCCCATAGGAGGAACAGTAGAGTAGAAGAGTGCTCTTTTCTCAAAATCAGAGTGTGTTTCATGTAAGGCGAGCTAGCATTTGTTTCCCAGTCCTAAATGGAGTTGAATCACATGCAGTTTCTGGTCCTACGAGCAAGAGTTGTTTTCTGGTAAGAAGAGACACTATTGCGCTGCCATTGCCATACACAGGACAAATAGCACTGGCATCTGTTCCCAGCAAGTACAGTGTATTGGACTGAAGAGGATATACTGTTCTTGTCAGGTTCCTAAGCAGACTTGAACTAGATATGGCCGTGTGAGTAGGAAGTACAGATTTTTTGTTCTGAGCAAGCTCACTGTTCGGAACACATAGGAAACACAGTAGAGTAGAAGAGTGCTCTTTTCTCAAAAGCAGAGTGTGTTTCATGTAAGGCGACCTAGCATTTGTTTCCCACTCCTAAGTGGAGTTGAATCAAATGCAGTTTCTGGTCCTACGATCAAGAGTTGTTTTCTGGTAAGGAAAGTCACTATTGCGCTCCCATTGCCGTACACAGTACAAATAGCACTCGCGTCTGTTCCCAGCAAGTACAGTGTATCGGACTGAAGAGGATCTACTGTTCTTGTCAGGTTCCTAAGCAGACTTGAACTAGATATGGACGTGTGTGTAGGAAGCACAGTTTTTTTGTTCTGAGCAAGCTCACTGTTCGGAACACATAGGAAACACAGTAGAGTAGAAGAGTGCTCTTTTCTCAAAAGCAGATTTTGTTTCTTGAAAGGCGAGCTAGCGTTTGTTTCCCAGTCCTAAATGGAGTTGAGTCATATGCAGTTTCTGGTCCTACGAGCAAGAGTTGTTTTCTGGTAAGGAAAGTCACTATTGCGCTACCATTGCCATACACAGTGCAAATAGCCCTCCTATCTGTTCCCAGCAAGTACAGTGTATTGGACTGCAAAGGAGCTACTGTTCTTCTCAGTTCCCTAAGCAGAGTTGAACTAGATATGGGCCGTGTGTGTAGGAAGTACAGTTCTTTTTTTCTGAGCAAGCTCACTGTTCTGGCCCTATAGGAAACACAGAAGAGTAGAAGAGTGCTCTTTTCTCAAAAGCAGAGTGTGTTTCATGTAAGGCGAGCTAGCATTTGTTTCCCAGTCCTAAATGGAGTTGAATCACATGCAGTTTCTGGTCCTACGAGCAAGAGTTGTTTTATGGTAAGAAGAGTCACTATTGCGCTGCCATTTCCATACACAGGACAAATAGCAGTGGTGTCTGTTCCCAGCAAGTACAGTGTATTGGACTGAAGAGGATCTACTGTTCTTGTCAGGTTCCTAAGCAGACTTGAACTAGATTTGGCCGTGTGTGTAGGAAGCACATTTCTTTTGTTCTGAGCAAGCTCACTGTTCTGGCCCATAGGAAACACAGTAGAGTAGAAGAGTGCTCTTTTCTCAAAAGCAGAGTGTGTTTCTTGTAAGGTGAGCTACCTTTTGTTTCCCAGTCCTAAATGGAGTTGAATCACATGCAGTTTCTGGTCCTACGAGAGAGTTGTTTTCTGGTAAGACAAGTCACTATTGGGCTCCAATTGCCATACACAGTGCAAATAGCACTTGCGTCTGTTCCCCGCAAGTACAGTGTATTGGACTGAAGAGGATCTATTGTTCTTGTCAGTTTCCTAAGCAGAGTTGAACTAGAAATGGCCCGTGTGTGTAGGAATCACAGTTCTTTTGTTCTGAGCAAGCTCACTGTTCAGACACCATAGGAAACACAGTAGAGTAGAAGAGTGCTCTTTTCTCAAAAGCAGAGTGTGTTTCTTGTAAGGCGAGCTAGCATTTGTTTCCCAGTTCTAAATGGAGTTGAATCACATGCAGTTTCTGGTCCTACGAGCAAGAGTTGTTTACTGGTAAGGAAAGTCACTATTGTGCTCCCCTTGCCATACACATTGCAAATAGCTCTCGCGTCTGTTCCCAGCAAGTACAGTGTATCAGACTGAAGAGGACCTACTGTTCTTGTCAGTTTCCTAAGCAGAGTTGAACTAGATATGGCCCGTGTGTGTAGGAAGCACAGTTCTTATATTCTGAGCAAGTTCACTCTTCTGGCCCTATAGGAAACACAGTAGAGTAGAAGAGTGCTCTTTTCTCAAAACCAGAGTGTGTTTTTGTAAGGCGACCTAGCGTTTGTTTCCTAGTCCTAAATGGAGTTGAATCACATGCAGTTTCTGGTCCTATGAACAAGAGTTGTTTTCTGGTAAGGAAAGTCACTATTGCGCTCCCATTGCCCTTCACAAGGCAAATAGCACTCGGGTCTTTTCCCAGCAAGTACAGTGTATTGGACTGAATAGGAGCTACTCTTCTTGTCAGTTTACTAAGCAGAGTTGAACTAGATATGGTCCGTGTGTGTAGGAAGCACAGTTCTTTTGTTCTGAGCAAGCTCACTGTTTGGACCCCATAGGAAACACAGTAGAGTAGAAGAGTGCTCTTTTCTCTAAAGCAGAGTGTGTTTCTTGTAAGGCAAGCTACCGTTTGTTTCCCAGTCCTAAATTTAGTGGAATCACATGCTGTTTCTGGTCCTACGAGCAAGAGTTGTTTTCTGGTAAAGAAAGTCACTATTGCGCTCCCATTGCCATACACAGTGCAAATAGCCCTCCCGTCTGTTCCCAGCAAGTACAGTGTATTGGACTGAAGAGGATCTACTGTTCTTCTCAGTTTCCTAACCAGAGTTGAACTAGATATGGCCCGTGTGTGTAGGAAGCACAGTTCTTTTTTTCTGAGCAAGCTCACTGTTCTGGCCCTATAGGAAATACAGTAGAGTAGAAGAGTGCTCTTTTCTCAAAAGCAGAGTGTGTTTCTTGTAGAGCGAGCTAGCGTTTGTTTCCCAGTCCTAAATGGAGTTGAGTCACATGCAGTTTTTTGTCCTACGAGCAAGAGTTGTTTTATGGTAAGACAAGTCACTATTGTGCTCCAATGCCATACACAGTGCAAATACCACTCGCGTCTGTTCCCTGCAAGCACAGTGTATTGGACTGAAGAGGAGCTACTGTTCTTGTTGGTTTCCTAAGCAGAGTTGAACTAGATATGGCCCGTGTGTGTAGGAAGCACAGTTCTTTTGTTCTGAGCAAGCTCACTCTTCGGACCCGATAGGAAACACAATAGAGTAGAAGAGTGCTCTTTTCTCAAATGCAGAGTGTGTTTCATGTAAGGCGAGCTAGCATTTGTTTCCCAGTCCTTAATGGAGTTGAATCACATGCAGTTTCTCGTCCTACGAGCAAGAGTTGTTTTCTGGTAAGAAGAGTCACTATTGCGCTGCCATTGCCATACACAGGACTAATAGCACTGGCGTCTGTTCCCAGCAAGTACAGTGTATTGGACTGTAGAGGATCTACTGTTCTTGTCAGGTTCCTAAGCAGAATTGAACTAGATATGGCCGTGTGTGTAGGAAGCACAGTTCTTTTGTTCTGAGCAAGCTCACTGTTCGGACCCCAGAGGAAACACAGTAGAGTAGAAGAGTGCTCTTTTCTCAAAAGCAGAGTGTGTTTCTTGTAAGGCGAGCTAGATTTGTTTCCCAGTCCTAAATGGAGTTGAGTCACATGCAGTTTTTTGTCCTACGAGCAAGAGTTGTTTTCTGGTAAGACGAGTCACTATTGTGCTCCCATTGCCATACACAGTGCAAATAGCACTCGCGTGTGTTCCCCGCAAGTACAGTGTATTGGACGGAAGAGGAGCTACCGTTCTTGTCAGATTCCTAAGCAGAGTTGAAATAGATATGGCCCGTGTGTGTAGGAAGCACAGTTCTTTTGTTCTGAGCAAGCTCACTGTTTGGACCCCATAGGAAACACAGTAGAGTAGAAGAGTGCTCTTTTCTCTAAAGCAGAGTGTGTTTCTTGTAAGGCGAGCTACCGTTTGATTCCCAGTCCTAAATGGAGTGGAGTCACATGCAGTTTCTGGTCCTACGAGCAAGAGTTGTTTTCTGGTAAGGAAAGTCACTATTGCGCTCCCATTGCCATACACAGTGCAAATAGCCTTCCCGTCTGTTCCCAGCAAGTACAGTGTATTGGATTGAAAAGGAGCTACTGTTCTTCTCAGTTTCCTAAGCAGAATGGAACTAGATATGGTCCGTGTGTGTAGGAAGCACAGTTCTTTTGTTCTGAGCAAGCTCACTGTTTGGACCCCATAGGAAACACAGTAGAGTAGAAGAGTGCTCTTTTCTCAAAAGCAGAGTGTTTTTCATGTAAGGCGAGCTAGCATTTGTTTCCCAGTCCTAAATGGAGTTGATCATATGCAGTTTCTGGTCCTACAATCAAGAGTTGTTTTCTGGTAAGGAAAGTCACTATTGAGCTCCCATTGCCATACACAGTGCAAATAGCACTCGCGTCTGTTCCCAGCAAGTATAGTGTATCGGACTGAAGAGGAGCTACTGTTCTTGTCAGTTTCCTAAGCAGAGTTGAACTAGTTATGGCCCGAGTGTAGGAAGCACAGTTCTTTTGTTCTGAGCAAGCTCACTCTTCTGGCCCTATAGGAAACACAGAAGAGTAGAAGAGTGCTCTTTTCTCAAAAGCAGAGTGTGTTTCATGTAAGGCGAGCTAGCATTTGTTTCCCAGTCCTAAATGGAGTTGAATCACATGCAGTTTCTGGTCCTACGAGCAAGAGTTGTTTACTGGTAAGGAAAGTCACTATTGAGCTCCCCTTGCCATACACAGTGCAAATAGCTCTCGCGTCTGTTCCCAGTAAGTACAGTGTATCAGACTGAAGTGGAGCTACTGTTCTTGTCAGTTTCCTAAGCAGAGTTGAACTAGATATGGCCCGCGTGTGTAGGAAGCACATTTCTTTTGTTCTGAGCAAGCTCACTGTTTTGACTCCATAGGAAACACAGTAGAGTGGAAGAGTGCTCTTTTCTCTAAAGCAGAATGTGTTTATTGTAAGGCGAGCTAGTGTTTGTTTCCCAGTCCTAAATGGAGTGGAATCACATGCAGTTTCTGGTCCTACGAGCAGGAGTTGTTTTCTGGTAAGGAAAGTCACTATTGCGCTCCCATTGCCATACACAGTGCAAATAGCACATGCGTCTGTTCCCAGCAATTACATTGTATTGGACTGAAGAGGAGCTACTGTTCTTGTCAGGTTACTAAGCAGAGTTCAACTAGATATGGCCCGTGTGTGTATGAAGCACAGTTCTTATGTTCTGAGCAAGCTCACTGCTCTGGCCCCATAGGAAACACAGTAGAGTAGAAGAGTGCTCTTTTCTGTAAAGCAGAGTGTGTTTCTTGTGAGGCGAGCTAGCGTTTGTTTCCCAGTCCTAAATGGAGTTGAGTCACATGCAGTTTTTTGTCCTATGAGCAAGAGTTTTTTTCTGGTAAGACGAGTCACTATTGTGCTCCAATTGCCAGACACAGTGCAAATAGCACTCGCGTCTGTTCCCAGCAAGTACAGTGTATCGGACTGAAGAGGAGCTACTGTTCTTGTCAGTTTCCTAAGCAGAGTTGAACTAGATATGGCCCGTGTGTGTAGGAAGCACAGTTCTTTTGTTCTGAGCAAGCTCACTGTTCGGACCCCATAGGAAACACAGTAGAGTAGAAGAGTTCTCTTTTCTAAAAAAGCAGAGTGTGTTTCATGTAAGGCGAGCTAGCATTTGTTTCCCAGTCCTAAATGGATTTGAATCAATGCAGTTTCTGGTCCTACGAGCAAAGGTTGTTTTCTGGTAAGAAGAGTCACTATTGCGCTGCCATTGCCATACACAGGACAAATAGCACTGGCGTCTGTTCCCAGCAAGTACAGTGTATTGGACTGAAGAGGATCTACTGTTCTTGTCAGGCTCCGAAGCAGAATTGAACTAGATATGGCCGTGTGTGTAGGAAGCACAGTTCTTTTGTTCTGAGCAGCTCACTGTTCGGACCCCATAGGAAACACAGTAGAGTAGAAGAGTGTTCTTTTCTCAAAAGCAGAGTGTGTTTCTTGTAAGGCGAGCTTGAATTTGTTTCCCAGTCCTAAATGGAGTTGAGTCACATGCAGTTTTTTGTACTACGAGCAAGAGTTGTTTTCTGGTAAGACGAGTCACTATTGCGCTCCCATTACCATATACAGTGCAAAGAGCACTCGCGTCTGTTCCCCGCAATTACATTGTATTATACTGAAGAGGATCTACTGTTTTTGTCAGTTTCCTAAGCAGAGTTGAACTAGATATGGCCCGTGTGTGTAGGAAGCACAGTTCTTTTGTTCTGAGCAAGTTCACTGTTCGGACCCCATAAGATTAACAGTAGAGTAGAAGAGTGCTCTTTTCCCAAAATCAGAGTGTGTTTCATGTAAGGCGAGCTAGCATTTGTTTCCCAGTCCTAAATGGAGTTGAATCACATGCAGTTTCTGGTCCTACGAGCAAGAGTTGTTTTCTGGTAAGAAGAGACACTATTGCGCTGCCATTGCCATACACAGGACAAATAGCACTGGCATCTGTTCCCAGCAAGTACAGTGTATTGGACTGAAGAGGATATACTGTTCTTGTCAGGTTCCTAAGCAGACTTGAACTAGATATGGCCGTGTGAGTAGGAAGTACAGATTTTTTGTTCTGAGCAAGCTCACTGTTCGGAACACATAGGAAACACAGTAGAGTAGAAGAGTGCTCTTTTCTCAAAAGCAGAGTGTGTTTCATGTAAGGCGACCTAGCATTTGTTTCCCACTCCTAAGTGGAGTTGAATCAAATGCAGTTTCTGGTCCTACGATCAAGAGTTGTTTTCTGGTAAGGAAAGTCACTATTGCGCTCCCATTGCCGTACACAGTACAAATAGCACTCGCGTCTGTTCCCAGCAAGTACAGTGTATCGGACTGAAGAGGATCTACTGTTCTTGTCAGGTTCCTAAGCAGACTTGAACTAGATATGGACGTGTGTGTAGGAAGCACAGTTTTTTTGTTCTGAGCAAGCTCACTGTTCGGAACACATAGGAAACACAGTAGAGTAGAAGAGTGCTCTTTTCTCAAAAGCAGAGTTTGTTTCTTGTAAGGCGAGCTAGCGTTTGTTTCCCAGTCCTAAATGGAGTTGAGTCATATGCAGTTTCTGGTCCTACGAGCAAGAGTTGTTTTCTGGTAAGGAAAGTCACTATTGCACTACCATTGCCATACACAGTGCAAATAGCCCTCCTATCTGTTCCCAGCAAGTACAGTGTATTGGACTGCAAAGGAGCTACTGTTCTTCTCAGTTCCCTAAGCAGAGTTGAACTAGATATGGGCCGTGTGTGTAGGAAGTACAGTTCTTTTTTTCTGAGCAAGCTCACTGTTCTGGCCCTATAGGAAACACAGAAGAGTAGAAGAGTGCTCTTTTCTCAAAAGCAGAGTGTGTTTCATGTAAGGCGAGCTAGCATTTGTTTCCCAGTCCTAAATGGAGTTGAATCACATGCAGTTTCTGGTCCTACGAGCAAGAGTTGTTTACTGGTAAGGAAAGTCACTATTGAGCTCCCCTTGCCATACACAGTGCAAATAGCTCTCGTGTCTGTTCCCAGTAAGTACAGTGTATCAGACTGAAGAGGAGCTACTGTTCTTGTCAGTTTCCTAAGCAGAGTTGAACTAGATATGGCCCGCGTGTGTAGGAAGCACAGTTCTTTTGTTCTGAGCAAGCTCACTGTTTTGACTCCATAGGAAACACAGTAGAGTGGAAGAGTGCTCTTTTCTCTAAAGCAGAATGTGTTTATTGTAAGGCGAGCTAGCGTTTGTTTCCCAGTCCTAAATGGAGTGGAATCACCTGCAGTTTCTGGTCCTACGAGCAGGAGTTGTTTTCTGGTAAGGAAAGTCACTATTGCGCTCCCATTGCCATACACAGTGCAAATAGCACATGCGTCTGTTCCCAGCAATTACATTGTATTGGACTGAAGAGGAGCTACTGTTCTTGTCAGGTTACTAAGCAGAGTTCAACTAGATATGGCCCGTGTGTGTATGAAGCACAGTTCTTATGTTCTGAGCAAGCTCACTGCTCTGGCCCCATAGGAAACACAGTAGAGTAGAAGCGTGCTCTTTTCTCAAAAGCAGAGTGTGTTTTTGTAAGGCGAGCTAGCGTTTGTTTCCTAGTTAAATGGAGTTGAATCACATGCAGTTTCTGGTCCTACGAGCAAGAGTTTTTTTCTGGTAAGGAAAGACACTATTGCGCTCCCATTGCCATACACAGTGCAAATAGCACTCGCGTCTGTTCACAGCAAGTACAGTGTATTGGACTGAAGAGGAGCTACTGTTCTTGTCAGTTTCCTAAGCAGAGTTGAACTAGATATGGCCCGTGTGTGTAGGAAGCACATTTCTTATGTTCTGAGCAAGCTCACTCTTCTGGCCCTATAGGAAACACAGTAGAGTAGAAGAGTGCTCTTTTCTCAAAAGCAGAGTGTGTTTCTTGTAAAGCGAGCTAGAGTTTGTTTCCCAGTCCTAAATGGAGTTGAATCACATGCAGTTTCTGGTCCTACGCGCAAGAGTTGTTTTATGGTAAGAAGAGTCACTATTGCGCTGCCATTTCCATACACAGGACAAATAGCAGTGGTGTCTGTTCCCAGCAAGTACAGTGTATTGGACTGAAGAGGATCTACTGTTCTTGTCAGGTTCCTAAGCAGACTTGAACTAGATATGGCCGTGTGTGTAGGAAGCACATTTCTTTTGTTCTGAGCAAGCTCACTGTTCTGGCCCATAGGAAACACAGTAGAGTAGAAGAGTGCTCTTTTCTCAAAAGCAGAGTGTGTTTCTTGTAAGGTGAGCTACCTTTTGTTTCCCAGTCCTAAATGGAGTTGAATCACATGCAGTTTCTGGTCCTACGAGCAAGAGTTGTTTTCTGGTAAGACAAGTCACTATTGGGCTCCAATTGCCATACACAGTGCAAATAGCACTTGCGTCTGTTCCCCGCAAGTACAGTGTATTGGACTGAAGAGGATCTATTGTTCTTGTCAGTTTCCTAAGCAGAGTTGAACTAGAAATGGCCCGTGTGTGTAGGAATCACAGTTCTTTTGTTCTGAGCAAGCTCACTGTTCAGACACCATAGGAAACACAGTAGAGTAGAAGAGTGCTCTTTTCTCAAAAGCAGAGTGTGTTTCTTGTAAGGCGAGCTAGCATTTGTTTCCCAGTTCTAAATGGAGTTGAATCACATGCAGTTTCTGGTCCTACGAGCAAGAGTTGTTTACTGGTAAGGAAAGTCACTATTGTGCTCCCCTTGCCATACACATTGCAAATAGCTCTCGCGTCTGTTCCCAGCAAGTACAGTGTATCAGACTGAAGAGGAGCTACTGTTCTTGTCAGTTTCCTAAGCAGAGTTGAACTAGATATGGCCCGTGTGTGTAGGAAGCACAGTTCTTATATTCTGAGCAAGTTCACTCTTCTGGCCCTATAGGAAACACAGTAGAGTAGAAGAGTGCTCTTTTCTCTAAAGCAGAGTGTGTTTCTTGTAAGGCGAGCTACCGTTTGATTCCCAGTCCTAAATGGAGTGGAGTCACATGCAGTTTCTGGTCCTACGAGCAAGAGTTGTTTTCTGGTAAGGAAAGTCACTATTGCGCTCCCATTGCCATACACAGTGCAAATAGCCTTCCCGTCTGTTCCCAGCAAGTACAGTGTATTGGATTGAAAAGGAGCTACTGTTCTTCTCAGTTTCCTAAGCAGAATGGAACTAGATATGGTCCGTGTGTGTAGGAAGCACAGTTCTTTTGTTCTGAGCAAGCTCACTGTTTGGACCCCATAGGAAACACAGTAGAGTAGAAGAGTGCTCTTTTCTCAAAAGCAGAGTGTTTTTCATGTAAGGCGAGCTAGCATTTGTTTCCCAGTCCTAAATGGAGTTGATCATATGCAGTTTCTGGTCCTACAATCAAGAGTTGTTTTCTGGTAAGGAAAGTCACTATTGAGCTCCCATTGCCATACACAGTGCAAATAGCACTCGCGTCTGTTCCCAGCAAGTATAGTGTATCGGACTGAAGAGGAGCTACTGTTCTTGTCAGTTTCCTAAGCAGAGTTGAACTAGTTATGGCCCGAGTGTAGGAAGCACAGTTCTTTTGTTCTGAGCAAGCTCACTCTTCTGGCCCTATAGGAAAAACAGAAGAGTAGAAGAGTGCTCTTTTCTCAAAAGCAGAGTGTGTTTCATGTAAGGCGAGCTAGCATTTGTTTCCCAGTCCTAAATGGAGTTGAATCACATGCAGTTTCTGGTCCTACGAGCAAGAGTTGTTTACTGGTAAGGAAAGTCACTATTGAGCTCCCCTTGCCATGCACAGTGCAAATAGCTCTCGCGTCTGTTCCCAGTAAGTACAGTGTATCAGACTGAAGTGGAGCTACTGTTCTTGTCAGTTTCCTAAGCAGAGTTGAACTAGATATGGCCCGCGTGTGTAGGAAGCACAGTTCTTTTGTTCTGAGCAAGCTCACTGTTTTGACTCCATAGGAAACACAGTAGAGTGGAAGAGTGCTCTTTTCTCTAAAGCAGAATGTGTTTATTGTAAGGCGAGCTAGTGTTTGTTTCCCAGTCCTAAATGGAGTGGAATCACATGCAGTTTCTGGTCCTACGAGCAGGAGTTGTTTTCTGGTAAGGAAAGTCACTATTGCGCTCCCATTGCCATACACAGTGCAAATAGCACATGCGTCTGTTCCCAGCAATTACATTGTATTGGACTGAAGAGGAGCTACTGTTCTTGTCAGGTTACTAAGCAGAGTTCAACTAGATATGGCCCGTGTGTGTATGAAGCACAGTTCTTATGTTCTGAGCAAGCTCACTGCTCTGGCCCCATAGGAAACACAGTAGAGTAGAAGAGTGCTCTTTTCTGTAAAGCAGAGTGTGTTTCTTGTGAGGCGAGCTAGCGTTTGTTTCCCAGTCCTAAATGGAGTTGAGTCACATGCAGTTTTTTGTCCTATGAGCAAGAGTTTTTTTCTGGTAAGACGAGTCACTATTGTGCTCCAATTGCCAGACACAGTGCAAATAGCACTCGCGTCTGTTCCCAGCAAGTACAGTGTATCGGACTGAAGAGGAGCTACTGTTCTTGTCAGTTTCCTAAGCAGAGTTGAACTAGATATGGCCCGTGTGTGTAGGAAGCACAGTTCTTTTGTTCTGAGCAAGCTCACTGTTCGGACCCCATAGGAAACACAGTAGAGTAGAAGAGTTCTCTTTTCTAAAAAAGCAGAGTGTGTTTCATGTAAGGCGAGCTAGCATTTGTTTCCCAGTCCTAAATGGATTTGAATCAATGCAGTTTCTGGTCCTACGAGCAAAGGTTGTTTTCTGGTAAGAAGAGTCACTATTGCGCTGCCATTGCCATACACAGGACAAATAGCACTGGCGTCTGTTCCCAGCAAGTACAGTGTATTGGACTGAAGAGGATCTACTGTTCTTGTCAGGCTCCGAAGCAGAATTGAACTAGATATGGCCGTGTGTGTAGGAAGCACAGTTCTTTTGTTCTGAGCAGCTCACTGTTCGGACCCCATAGGAAACACAGTAGAGTAGAAGAGTGTTCTTTTCTCAAAAGCAGAGTGTGTTTCTTGTAAGGCGAGCTTGAATTTGTTTCCCAGTCCTAAATGGAGTTGAGTCACATGCAGTTTTTTGTACTACGAGCAAGAGTTGTTTTCTGGTAAGACGAGTCACTATTGCGCTCCCATTACCATATACAGTGCAAAGAGCACTCGCGTCTGTTCCCCGCAATTACATTGTATTATACTGAAGAGGATCTACTGTTTTTGTCAGTTTCCTAAGCAGAGTTGAACTAGATATGGCCCGTGTGTGTAGGAAGCACAGTTCTTTTGTTCTGAGCAAGTTCACTGTTCGGACCGCATAGGAGGAACAGTAGAGTAGAAGAGTGCTCTTTTCTCAAAATCAGAGTGTGTTTCATGTAAGGCGAGCTAGCATTTGTTTCCCAGTCCTAAATGGAGTTGAATCACATGCAGTTTCTGGTCCTTCGAGCAACAGTTGTTTTCTGGTAAGAAGAGACACTATTGCGCTGCCATTGCCATACACAGGACAAATAGCACTGGCATCTGTTCCCAGCAAGTACAGTGTATTGGACTGAAGAGGATATACTGTTCTTGTCAGGTTCCTAAGCAGACTTGAACTAGATATGGCCGTGTGAGTAGGAAGTACAGATTTTTTGTTCTGAGCAAGCTCACTGTTCGGAACACATAGGAAACACAGTAGAGTAGAAGAGTGCTCTTTTCTCAAAAGCAGAGTGTGTTTCATGTAAGGCGACCTAGCATTTGTTTCCCACTCCTAAGTGGAGTTGAATCAAATGCAGTTTCTGGTCCTACGATCAAGAGTTGTTTTCTGGTAAGGAAAGTCACTATTGCGCTCCCATTGCCGTACACAGTACAAATAGCACTCGCGTCTGTTCCCAGCAAGTACAGTGTATCGGACTGAAGAGGATCTACTGTTCTTGTCAGGTTCCTAAGCAGACTTGAACTAGATATGGACGTGTGTGTAGGAAGCACAGTTTTTTTGTTCTGAGCAAGCTCACTGTTCGGAACACATAGGAAACACAGTAGAGTAGAAGAGTGCTCATTTCTCAAAAGCAGAGTTTGTTTCTTGTAAGGCGAGCTAGCGTTTGTTTCCCAGTCCTAAATGGAGTTGAGTCATATGCAGTTTCTGGTCCTACGAGCAAGAGTTGTTTTCTGGTAAGGAAAGTCACTATTGCGCTACCATTGCCATACACAGTGCAATTAGCCCTCCTATCTGTTCCCAGCAAGTACAGTGTATTGGACTGCAAAGGAGCTACTGTTCTTCTCAGTTCCCTAAGCAGAGTTGAACTAGATATGGGCCGTGTGTGTAGGAAGTACAGTTCTTTTTTTCTGAGCAAGCTCACTGTTCTGGCCCTATAGGAAACACAGAAGAGTAGAAGAGTGCTCTTTTCTCAAAAGCAGAGTGTGTTTCATGTAAGGCGAGCTAGCATTTGTTTCCCAGTCCTAAATGGAGTTGAATCACATGCAGTTTCTGGTCCTACGAGCAAGAGTTGTTTACTGGTAAGGAAAGTCACTATTGAGCTCCCCTTGCCATACACAGTGCAAATAGCTCTCGTGTCTGTTCCCAGTAAGTACAGTGTATCAGACTGAAGAGGAGCTACTGTTCTTGTCAGTTTCCTAAGCAGAGTTGAACTAGATATGGCCCGCGTGTGTAGGAAGCACAGTTCTTTTGTTCTGAGCAAGCTCACTGTTTTGACTCCATAGGAAACACAGTAGAGTGGAAGAGTGCTCTTTTCTCTAAAGCAGAATGTGTTTATTGTAAGGCGAGCTAGCGTTTGTTTCCCAGTCCTAAATGGAGTGGAATCACATGCAGTTTCTGGTCCTACGAGCAGGAGTTGTTTTCTGGTAAGGAAAGTCACTATTGTGCTCCCATTGCCATACACAGTGCAAATAGCACATGCGTCTGTTCCCAGCAATTACATTGTATTGGACTGAAGAGGAGCTACTGTTCTTGTCAGGTTACTAAGCAGAGTTCAACTAGATATGGCCCGTGTGTGTATGAAGCACAGTTCTTATGTTCTGAGCAAGCTCACTGCTCTGGCCCCATAGGAAACACAGTAGAGTAGAAGCGTGCTCTTTTCTCAAAAGCAGAGTGTGTTTTTGTAAGGCGAGCTAGCGTTTGTTTCCTAGTTAAATGGAGTTGAATCACATGCAGTTTCTGGTCCTACGAGCAACAGTTTTTTTCTGGTAAGGAAAGACACTATTGCGCTCCCATTGCCATACACAGTGCAAATAGCACTCGCGTCTGTTCACAGCAAGTACAGTGTATTGGACTGAAGAGGAGCTACTGTTCTTGTCAGTTTCCTAAGCAGAGTTGAACTAGATATGGCCCGTGTGTGTAGGAAGCACATTTCTTATGTTCTGAGCAAGCTCACTCTTCTGGCCCTATAGGAAACACAGTAGAGTAGAAGAGTGCTCTTTTCTCAAAAGCAGAGTGTGTTTCTTGTAAAGCGAGCTAGAGTTTGTTTCCCAGTCCTAAATGGAGTTGAATCACATGCAGTTTCTGGTCCTACGCGCAAGAGTTGTTTTATGGTAAGAAGAGTCACTATTGCGCTGCCATTTCCATACACAGGACAAATAGCAGTGGTGTCTGTTCCCAGCAAGTACAGTGTATTGGACTGAAGAGGATCTACTGTTCTTGTCAGGTTCCTAAGCAGACTTGAACTAGATATGTCCGTGTGTGTAGGAAGCACATTTCTTTTGTTCTGAGCAAGCTCACTGTTCTGGCCCATAGGAAACACAGTAGAGTAGAAGAGTGCTCTTTTCTCAAAAGCAGAGTGTGTTTCTTGTAAGGTGAGCTACCTTTTGTTTCCCAGTCCTAAATGGAGTTGAATCACATGCAGTTTCTGGTCCTACGAGCAAGAGTTGTTTTCTGGTAAGACAAGTCACTATTGGGCTCCAATTGCCATACACAGTACAAATAGCACTTGCGTCTGTTCCCCGCAAGTACAGTGTATTGGACTGAAGAGGATCTATTGTTCTTGTCAGTTTCCTAAGCAGAGTTGAACTAGAAATGGCCCGTGTGTGTAGGAATCACAGTTCTTTTGTTCTGAGCAAGCTCACTGTTCAGACACCATAGGAAACACAGTAGAGTAGAAGAGTCCTCTTTTCTCAAAAGCAGAGTGTGTTTCTTGTAAGGCGAGCTAGCATTTGTTTCCCAGTTCTAAATGGAGTTGAATCACATGCAGTTTCTGGTCCTACGAGCAAGAGTTGTTTACTGGTAAGGAAAGTCACTATTGTGCTCCCCTTGCCATACACATTGCAAATAGCTCTCGCGTCTGTTCCCAGCAAGTACAGTGTATCAGACTGAAGAGGAGCTACTGTTCTTGTCAGTTTCCTAAGCAGAGTTGAACTAGATATGGCCCGTGTGTGTAGGAAGCACAGTTCTTATATTCTGAGCAAGTTCACTGTTCTGGCCCTATTTGAAACACAGTAGAGTAGAAGAGTGCTCTTTTCTCAAAACCAGAGTGTGTTTTTGTAAGGCGACCTAGCGTTTGTTTCCTAGTCCTAAATGGAGTTGAATCACATGCAGTTTCTGGTCCTATGAACAAGAGTTGTTTTCTGGTAAGGAAAGTCACTATTGCGCTCCCATTGCCCTTCACAAGGCAAATAGCACTCGGGTCTTTTCCCAGCAAGTACAGTATATTGGACTGAATAGGAGCTACTCTTCTTGTCAGTTTACTAAGCAGAGTTGAACTAGATATGGTCCGTGTGTGTAGGAAGCACAGTTCTTTTGTTCTGAGCAAGCTCACTGTTTGGACCCCATAGGAAACACAATAGAGTAGAAGAGTGCTCTTTTCTCTAAAGCAGAGTGTGTTTCTTGTAAGGCAAGCTACCGTTTGTTTCCCAGTCCTAAATGGAGTGGAATCACATGCTGTTTCTGGTCCTACGAGCAAGAGTTGTTTTCTGG
Source organism: Peromyscus eremicus (assembly GCF_949786415.1). NCBI lineage: Eukaryota > Metazoa > Chordata > Mammalia > Rodentia > Cricetidae > Peromyscus > Peromyscus eremicus. The sequence goes on from NW_026738029.1 coordinate 16,470, forward strand.
TAAGGAAAGTCACTATTGCGCTCCCATTGCCATACACAGTGCAAATAGCCCTCCCGTCTGTTCCCAGCAAGTACAGTGTATTGGACTGAAGAGGATCTACTGTTCTTCTCAGTTTCCTAACCAGAGTTGAACTAGATATGGCCCGTGTGTGTAGGAAGCACAGTTCTTTTTTTCTGAGCAAGCTCACTGTTCTGGCCCTATAAGAAATACAGTAGAGTAGAAGAGTGCTCTTTTCTCAAAAGCAGAATGTGTTTCTTGTAGAGCGAGCTAGCGTTTGTTTCCCAGTCCTAAATGGAGTTGAGTCACATGCAGTTTTTTGTCCTACGAGCAAGAGTTGTTTTATGGTAAGACAAGTCACTATTGTGCTCCAATGCCATACACAGTGCAAATAGCACTCGCGTCTGTTCCCCGCAAGTACAGTGTATTGGACTGAAGAGGAGCTACTGTTCTTGTTGGTTTCCTAAGCAGAGTTGAACTAGATATGGCCCGTGTGTGTAGGAAGCACAGTTCTTTTGTTCTGAGCAAGCTCACTCTTCGGACCCGATAGGAAACACAATAGAGTAGAAGAGTGCTCTTTTCTCAAATGCAGAGTGTGTTTCATGTAAGGCGAGCTAGCATTTGTTTCCCAGTCCTTAATGGAGTTGAATCACATGCAGTTTCTCGTCCTACGAGCAAGAGTTGTTTTCTGGTAAGAAGAGTCACTATTGCGCTGCCATTGCCATACACAGGACTAATAGCACTGGCGTCTGTTCCCAGCAAGTACAGTGTATTGGACTGTAGAGGATCTACTGTTCTTGTCAGGTTCCTAAGCAGAATTGAACTAGATATGGCCGTGTGTGTAGGAAGCACAGTTCTTTTGTTCTGAGCAAGCTCACTGTTCGGACCCCAGAGAAAACACAGTAGAGTAGAAGAGTGCTCTTTTCTCAAAAGCAGAGTGTGTTTCTTGTAAGGCGAGCTAGATTTGTTTCCCAGTCCTAAATGTAGTTGAGTCACATGCAGTTTTTTGTCCTACGAGCAAGAGTTGTTTTCTGGTAAGACGAGTCACTATTGTGCTCCCATTGCCATACACAGTGCAAATAGCACTCGCGTGTGTTCCCCGCAAGTACAGTGTATTGGACGGAAGAGGAGCTACCGTTCTTGTCAGATTCCTAAGCAGAGTTGAAATAGATATGGCCCGTGTGTGTAGGAAGCACAGTTCTTTTGTTCTGAGCAAGCTCACTGTTTGGACCCCATAGGAAACACAGTAGAGTAGAAGAGTGCTCTTTTCTCTAAAGCAGAGTGTGTTTCTTGTAAGGCGAGCTACCGTTTGATTCCCAGTCCTAAATGGAGTGGAGTCACATGCAGTTTCTGGTCCTACGAGCCAGAGTTGTTTTCTGGTAAGGAAAGTCACTATTGCGCTCCCATTGCCATACACAGTGCAAATAGCCTTCCCGTCTGTTCCCAGCAAGTACAGTGTATTGGATTGAAAAGGAGCTACTGTTCTTCTCAGTTTCCTAAGCAGAATGGAACTAGATATGGTCCGTGTGTGTAGGAAGCACAGTTCTTTTGTCCTGTGCAAGCTCACTGTTTGGAACACATAGGAAACACAGTAGAGTAGAAGAGTGCTCTTTTCTCAAAAGCAGAGTGTTTTTCATGTAAGGCGAGCTAGCATTTGTTTCCCAGTCCTAAATGGAGTTGATCATATGCAGTTTCTGGTCCTACGATCAAGAGTTGTTTTCTGGTAAGGAAAGTCACTATTGAGCTCCCATTGCCATACACAGTGCAAATAGCACTCGCGTCTGTTCCCAGCAAGTATAGTGTATCGGACTGAAGAGGAGCTACTGTTCTTGTCAGTTTCCTAAGCAGAGTTGAACTAGTTATGGCCCGAGTGTAGGAAGCACAGTTCTTTTGTTCTGAGCAAGCTCACTCTTCTGGCCCTATAGGAAACACAGTAGAGTGGAAGAGTGCTCTTTTCTCTAAAGCGGAGTGTTTTTCTTGTAAGGCGAGCTAGCGTTTGTTTCCCAGTCCTAAATGGAGTTGAATCACATGCAGTTTCTAGTCCTACTACCAAGAGTTGTTTTCTGGTAAGAAGAGTCACTATTGCGCTGCCATTGCCATACATAGGACAAATAGCACTGACGTCTGTTCCCAGCAAGTACAGTGTATTGGACTGAAGAGGAGCTACTGTTCTTGTCCGGTTACTAAGCAGAGTTCAACTAGATATGGCCCGCGTGTGTAGGAAGCACAGTTCTTTTGTTCTGAGCAAGCTCACTGTTTTGACTCCATAGGAAACACAGTAGAGTGGAAGAGTGCTCTTTTCTCTAAAGCAGAATGTGTTTATTGTAAGGCGAGCTAGCGTTTGTTTCCCAGTCCTAAATGGAGTGGAATCACATGCAGTTTCTGGTCCTACGAGCAGGAGTTGTTTTCTGGTAAGGAAAGTCACTATTGCGCTCCCATTGCCATACACAGTGCAAATAGCACATGCGTCTGTTCCCAGCAATTACATTGTATTGGACTGAAGAGGAGCTACTGTTCTTGTCAGGTTACTAAGCAGAGTTCAACTAGATATGGCCCGTGTGTGTATGAAGCACAGTTCTTATGTTCTGAGCAAGCTCACTGCTCTAGCCCCATAGGAAACACAGTAGAGTAGAAGAGTGCTCTTTTCTGTAAAGCAGAGTGTGTTTCTTGTGAGGCGAGCTAGCGTTTGTTTCCCAGTCCTAAATGGAGTTGAGTCACATGCAGTTTTTTGTCCTATGAGCAAGAGTTTTTTTCTGGTAAGACGAGTCACTATTGTGCTCCAATTGCCATACACAGTGCAAATAGCACTCGCGTCTGTTCCTAGCAGGTACAGTGTATCGGACTGAAGAGGAGCTACTGTTCTTGTCAGTTTCCTAAGCAGAGTTGAACTAGATATGGCCCGTGTGTGTAGGAAGCACAGTTCTTTTGTTCTGAGCAAGCTCACTGTTCGGACCCCATAGGAAACACAGTAGAGTAGAAGAGTTCTCTTTTCTAAAAAAGCAGAGTGTGTTTCATGTAAGGCGAGCTAGCATTTGTTTCCCAGTCCTAAATGGAGTTGAATCAATGCAGTTTCTGGTCCTACGAGCAAAGGTTGTTTTCTGGTAAGAAGAGTCACTATTGTGCTGCCATTGCCATACACAGGACAAATAGCACTGGCGTCTGTTCCCAGCAAGTACAGTGTATTGGACTGAAGAGGATCTACTGTTCTTGTCAGGCTCCGAAGCAGAATTGAACTAGATATTGCCGTGTGTGTAGGAAGCACAGTTCTTTTGTTCTGAGCAGCTCACTGTTCGGACCCCATAGGAAACATGTAGAGTAGAAGAGTGTTCTTTTCTCAAAAGCAGAGTGTGTTTCTTGTAAGGCGAGCTTGAATTTGTTTCCCAGTCCTAAATGGAGTTGAGTCACATGCAGTTTTTTGTACTACGAGCAAGAGTTGTTTTCTGGTAAGACGAGTCACTATTGCGCTCCCATTACCATACACAGTGCAAAGAGCACTCGCGTCTGTTCCCCGCAATTACATTGTATTATACTGAAGAGGATCTACTGTTTTTGTCAGTTTCCTAAGCAGAGTTGAACTAGATATGGCCCGTGTGTGTAGGAAGCACAGTTCTTTTGTTCTGAGCAAGTTCACTGTTCGGACCCCATAGGAAGAACAGTAGAGTAGAAGAGTGCTCTTTTCTCAAAATCAGAGTGTGTTTCATGTAAGGCGAGCTAGCATTTGTTTCCCAGTCCTAAATGGAGTTGAATCACATGCAGTTTCTGGTCCTACGAGCAAGAGTTGTTTTCTGGTAAGAAGAGACACTATTGCGCTGCCATTGCAATACACAGGACAAATAGCACTGGCATCTGTTCCCAGCAAGTACAGTGTATTGGACTGAAGAGGATATACTGTTCTTGTCTGGTTCCTAAGCAGACTTGAACTAGATATGGCCGTGTGAGTAGGAAGTACAGATTTTTTGTTCTGAGCAAGCTCACTGTTCGGAACACATAGGAAACACAGTAGAGTAGAAGAGTGCTCTTTTCTCAAAAGCAGAGTGTGTTTCATGTAAGGCGACCTAGCATTTGTTTCCCACTCCTAAGTGGAGTTGAATCAAATGCCGTTTCTGGTCCTACGATCAAGAGTTGTTTTCTGGTAAGGAAAGTCACTATTGCGCTCCCATTGCCGTACACAGTACAAATAGCACTCGCGTCTGTTCGCAGCAAGTACAGTGTATCGGACTGAAGAGGATCTACTGTTCTTGTCAGGTTCCTAAGCAGACTTGAACTAGATATGGTCGTGTGTGTAGGAAGCACAGTTTTTTTGTTCTGAGCAAGCTCACTGTTCGGAACACATAGGAAACACAGTAGAGTAGAAGAGTGCTCTTTTCTCAAAAGCAGAGTTTGTTTCTTGTAAGGCGAGCTAGCGTTTGTTTCCCAGTCCTAAATGGAGTTGAGTCATATGCAGTTTCTGGTCCTACGAGCAAGAGTTGTTTTCTGGTAAGGAAAGTCACTATTGTGCTCCAATTGCCATACACAGTGCAAATAGCCCTCCTATCTGTTCCCAGCAAGTACAGTGTATTGGACTGCAAAGGAGCTACTGTTCTTCTCAGTTCCCTAAGCAGAGTTGAACTAGATATGGGCCGTGTGTGTAGGAAGTACAGTTCTTTTTTTCTGAGCAAGCTCACTGTTCTGGCCCTATAGGAAACACAGAAGAGTAGAAGAGTGCTCTTTTCTCAAAAGCAGAGTGTGTTTCATGTAAGGCGAGCTAGCATTTGTTTCCCAGTCCTAAATGGAGTTGAATCACATGCAGTTTCTGGTCCTACGAGCAAGAGTTGTTTTCTGGTAAGGAAAGTCACTATTGGGCTACCATTGCCATACACAGTGCAAATAGCCCTCCTATCTGTTCCCAGCAAGTACAGTGTATCAGACTGAAGAGGATCTACTGTTCTTGTCAGTTTCCTAAGCAGAGTTGAACTAGATATGGCCTGCGTGTGTAGGAAGCCCAGTTCTTTTGTTCTGAGCAAGCTCACTGTTTTGACTCCATAGGAAACACAGTAGAGTGGAAGAGTGCTCTTTTCCTTAAGCAGAATGTGTTTATTGTAAGGCGAGCTAGCGTTTGTTTCCCAGTCCTAAATGGAGTGGAATCACATGCAGTTTCTGGTCCTACGAGCAGGAGTTGTTTTCTGGTAAGGAAAGTCACTATTGCGCTCCCATTGCCATACACAGTGCAAATAGCACATGCGTCTGTTCCCAGCAATTACATTGTATTGGACTGAAGAGGAGCTACTGTTCTTGTCATGTTACTAAGCGGAGTTCAACTAGATATGGCCCGTGTGTGTATGAAGCACAGTTCTTATGTTCTGAGCAAGCTCACTGCTCTGGCCCCATAGGAAACACAGTAGAGTAGAAGAGTGGTCTTTTCTGTAAAGCAGAGTGTGTTTCTTGTGAGGCGAGCTAGCGTTTGTTTCATAGTCCTAAATGGAGTTGAGTCACATGCAGTTTTTTGTCCTATGAGCAAGAGTTTTTTTCTGGTAAGACGAGTCACTATTGTGCTCCAATTGCCATACACAGTGCAAATAGCACTCGCGTCTGTTCCCAGCAAGTACAGTGTATCGGACTGAAGAGGAGCTACTGTTCTTGTCAGTTTCCTCAGCAGAGTTGAACTAGATATGGCCCGTGTGTGTAGGAAGCACAGTTCTTTTGTTCTGAGCAAGCTCACTGTTCGGACCACATAGGAAACACAGTAGAGTAGAAGAGTTCTCTTTTCTAAAAAAGCAGAGTGTGTTTCATGTAAGGCGAGCTAGCATTTGTTTCCCAGTCCTAAATGGAGTTGAATCACATGCAGTTTCTGGTCCTACGAGCAAGGGTTGTTTTCTGGTAAGAAGAGTCACTATTGCGCTGCCATTGCCATACACAGGACAAATAGCACTGGCGTCTGTTCCCAGCAAGTACAGTGTATTGGACTGAAGAGGATCTACTGTTCTTGTCAGGCTCCGAAGCAGAATTGAACTAGATATGGCCGTGTGTGTAGGAGGCACAGTTCTTTTGTTCTGAGCAGCTCACTGTTCGGACCCCATAGGAAACACAGTAGAGTAGAAGAGTGCTCTTTTCTCAAAAGCAGAGTGTGTTTCTTGTAAGGCGAGCTTGAATTTGTTTCCCAGTCCTAAATGGAGTTGAGTCACATGCAGTTTTTTGTCCTACGAGCAAGAGTTGTTTTCTGGTAAGAGGAGTCACTATTGCGCTCCCATTACCATACACAGTGCAAAGAGCACTAGCATCTGTTCCCCGCAATTACATTGTATTATACTGAAGAGGATCTACTGTTTTTGTCAGTTTCCTAAGCAGAGTTGAACTAGATATGGCCCGTGTGTGTAGGAAGCACAGTTCTTTTGTTCTGAGCAAGTTCACTGTTCGGAACCCATAGGAAGAACAGTAGAGTAGAAGAGTGCTCTTTTCTCAAAATCAGAGTGTGTTTCATGTAAGGCGAGCTAGCATTTGTTTCCCAGTCCTAAATGGAGTTGAATCACATGCAGTTTCTGGTCCTACGAGCAAGAGTTGTTTTCTGGTAAGAAGAGACACTATTGCGCTGCCATTGCCATTCACAGGACAAATAGCACTGGCATCTGTTCCCAGCAAGTACAGTGTATTGGACTGAAGAGGATATACTGTTCTTGTCAGGTTCCTAAGCAGACTTGAACTAGATATGGCCGTGTGAGTAGGAAGTACAGATTTTTTGTTCTGAGCAAGCTCACTGTTCGGAACACATAGGAAACACAGTAGAGTAGAAGAGTGCTGTTTTCTCAAAAGCAGAGTGTGTTTCATGTAAGGCGACCTAGCATTTGTTTCCCACTCCTAAGTGGAGTTGAATCAAATGCAGTTTCTGGTCCTACGATCAAGAGTTGTTTTCTGGTAAGGAAAGTCACTATTGCGCTCCCATTGCCGTACACAGTACAAATAGCATTCGCGTCTGTTCCCAGCAAGTACAGTGTATCGGACTGAAGAGGATCTACTGTTCTTGTCAGGTTCCTAAGCAGACTTGAACTAGATATGGACGTGTGTGTAGGAAGCACAGTTTTTTTGTTCTGAGCAAGCTCACTGTTCGGAACACATAGGAAACACAGTAGAGTAGAAGATTGCTCTTTTCTCAAAAGCAGAGTTTGTTTCTTGTAAGGCGAGCTAGCGTTTGTTTCCCAGTCCTAAATGGAGTTGAGTCATATGCAGTTTCTGGTCCTACGAGCAAGAGTTGTTTTCTGGTAAGGAAAGTCACTATTGCGCTACCATTGCCACACAGTGCAAATAGCCCTCCTATCTGTTAACAGCAAGTACAGTGTATTGGACTGCAAAGGAGCTACTGTTCTTCTCAGTTTCCTAAGCAGAGTTGAACTAGATATGGGCCGTGTGTGTAGGAAGTACAGTTCTTTTTTTCTGAGCAAGCTCACTGTTCTGGCCCTATAGGAAACACAGAAGAGTAGAAGAGTGCTCTTTTCTCAAAAGCAGCGTGTGTTTCATGTAAGGCGAGCTAGCATTTGTTTCCCAGTCCTAAATGGAGTTGAATCACATGCAGTTTCTGGTCCTACGAGCAAGAGTTGTTTACTGGTAAGGAAAGTCACTATTGAGCTCCCCTTGCCATACACAGTGCAAATAGCTCTCGCGTCTGTTCCCAGTATGTACAGTGTATCAGACTGAAGAGGAGCTACTGTTCTTGTCAGTTTCCTAAGCAGAGTTGAACTAGATATAGCCCGTGTGTGTAGGAAGCACAGTTCTTATGTTCTGAGCAAGTTCACTCTTCTGGCCCTATAGGAAACACAGTAGAGTAGAAGAGTGCTCTTTTCTCAAAAGCAGAGTGTGTTTTTGTAAGGCGAGCTAGCATTTGTTTCCTAGTCCTATATGGATTTGAATCACATGCAGTTTCTGGTCCTAGGAACAAGAGTTGTTTTCTGGTAAGGAAAGTCACTATTACGCTCCCATTGCCCTTCACAAGGCAAATAGCACTCGCGCTTTTTCCCAGCAAGTACAGTGTATTGGACTGAATAGGAGCTACTCTTCTTGTCACTTTACTAAGCAGAGTTGAACTAGATATGGTCCGTGTGTGTAGGAAGCACAGTTCTTTTGTTCTGAGCAAGCTCACTGTTTGGACCCCATAGGAAACACAGTAGAGTAGAAGAGTGCTCTTTTCTCTAAAGCAGAGTGTGTTTCTTGTAAGGCAAGCTACCATTTGTTTCCCAGTCCTAAATGGAGTGGAATCACATGCAGTTTCTGGTCCTAGGAGCAAGAGTTGTTTTCTGGTAAGGAAAGTCACTATTGAGCTCCCTTTGCCATACACAGTGCAAATAGCCCTCCTGTCTGTTCCCAGCAACTACAGTGTATTGGACTGAAGAGAAGCTACTGTTCTTCTCAGTTTCCTAAGCAGAGTTGAAGTAGATATGGCCCGTGTGTGTAGGAAGCACAGTTCTTTTTTTCTGAGCAAGTTCACTGTTCTGGCCCTATTGGAAACACAGTAGAGTAGAAGAGTGCTCTTTTCTCAAAAGCAGAGTGTGTTTCTTGTAAAGCGAGCTAGAATTTGTTTCCCAGTCCTAAATGGAGTTGAATCACATGCAGTTTCTGGTCCTACGAGCAAGAGTTGTTTTCTGTTAAGAAGAGTCACTATTGCACTGCCATTGCCATACACAGGACAAATTGCACTGGCATCTCTTCCCAGCAAGTACAGTGTATTGAACTGAAGAGGATCTACTGTTCTTGTCAGGTTCCTAAGTAGACTTGAACTAGATATGGCCGTGTGAGTAGGAAGCACAGTTTTTTTTTTTCTGAGCAAGCTCACTGTTTGGAACATATAGGAAACACAGTAGAGTAGAAGAGTGCTCTTTTCTCAAAAGCAAAGTGTGTTTCTTGGAAGTTGAGCTAGCGTATGTTTCCCAGTCCTAAATGGAGTTCAGTCACATGCAATTTTTTGTCCTACGAGCAAGACTTGTTTTCTGGTAAGGAAAGTCACTATTGTGCTCCCATTGCCATACACAGTGCAAATAGCACTCGCGTCTGTTCCCAGCAAGTACAGTGTATCGGACTGAAGAGGAGCTACTGTTCTTGTCAGTTTCCTAAGCAGAGTTGAACTAGATATGGCCCATGTGTGTAGGAAGCACAGTTCTTTTGTTCTGAGCAAGCTCACTGTTCTGGCCCTATAGGAAACACAGTAGAGTAGAAGAGTGCTCTTTTCTCAAAAGCAGAGTGTGTTTCTTGTAAAGCGAGCTAGAGTTTTATTCCCAGTTTTAAATGGAGTGGAATCACATGCAGTTTCTGGTCCTACGAGCAAGAGTTGTTTTATGGTAAGAAGAATCACTATTGCGCTGCCATTGCCATACACAGGACAAATAGCACTCGTGTCTGTTTCCAGCAAGTACAGGGTATTGGACTGAAGAGGAGCTACTGTTCTTCTCAGTTTCCTAAGCAGAGTTGTACTAGATATAGCCCGTGTGTGTAGGAAGCACAGTTCTTTTGTTCTGAGCAAGCTCACTGTTCGGACCTCATAGGAAACACAGTAGAGTAGAAGAGTGCTCTTTTCTCAAAAGCAGAGTGTGTTTCTTGGAAGTCGAGCTAGCGTTTGTTTCCCAGTGTTAAATGGAGTTGAGTCACATGCAGTTTTTGTTCCTTCGAGCAAGAGTTTTTTTCTGGTAAGACAAGTCACTATAGGGCTCCAATTGCCATACACAGTGCAAATAGCACTCGCGTATGTTCCCCGCAAGTACAGTGTATTGGACTGAAGAGGAGCTACTGTTCTTCTCAGTTTCCTAAGCAGAGTTGAACTAGATATGGCCCGTGTGTGTAGGAAGCACAGTTCTTTTGTTCTTAGCAAGCTCACTATTCAGACCCCATAGGAAGCACAGTAGAGTAGAAGAGTGCTCTTTTCTCAAAAGCAGACTGTGTTTCATGTAAGGCGAGCTAGCATTTGTTTCCCAATCCTAAATGGATTTGAATCACATGCAGTTACTGGTCCTACGAGCAAGAGTTGTTTTCTGGTAAGGAAAGTCACTATTGCACTCCCATTGCCATACACAGTGCAAATAGCATCGCGTCTGTTCCCAGCAAGTGCAGTGTATTGGACGGAAGAGGAGCTACTGTTCTTCTCAGTTTCCTAAGCAGAGTTGAACTTGTTATGGCCCTGTGTAGGAAGCACAGTTCTTTTGTTCTTAGCAAGGTCACTGTTCTGGCTCTATAGGAAATACAGTAGAGTAGAAGAGTGCTCTTTTCTCTAACGCAGAGTGTGTTTCTTGTAAGGCGAGCTAGCGTTTGTTTCCCAGTCCTAAATGGAGTTGAATCACATGCAGTTTCTTGTACTATGAGCAAGAGTTGTTTTATGGTAAGAAGAGTCATTATTGCTCTGCCATTGCCATACACAGGACAAATAGCACTGGCGTCTGTTCCCAGCAAGTACAGTGTAATGGACTGAAGAGGATCTACTGTTCTTGTCAGGTTCCTAAGCAGACTTGAACTAGATATGGCCGTGTGTGTAGGAAGCACAGTTTTTTTGTTATGATCAAGCTCACTGTTCGGAACACATAGG
>NW_026738030.1:0-27000 GCF_949786415.1 Peromyscus eremicus
AAGTAGAGTTGAACTAGATATGGCCCCTGTGTGTAGGACGCACAGTTCTTTTGTTCTGAGCAAGCTCACTGTTCGGGCCCCATAGGACACACAGTAGAGTAGAAGAGTGCTCTTTTCTCAAAAGCAGAGTGTGTTTCTTGTAAGGAGAGCTAGCGTTTGTTTCCCAGTCCTAAATGGAGTTGAATCACATCCAGTTTCTGGTCCTACGAGCAAGAGTTGTTTTCTGGTAAGAAGAGTCACTATTGCACTCCCATTTTCATACACAGCACAAATAGCACTGGCGTCTGTTCCCAGCATGTACAGTGCATTGGACTGAAGAGGATCTACTGTTCTTTTCAGTTTCCTAAGCAGAATTGAACTAGATATGGCTGTATTTGTATGAAGCACAATTCTTTTGTTTTGAGCAAGCTCACTGTTCTGGCCCTATAGGAAACACAGTAGAGTAGAAGACTGCTCTTTTCTCAAAAGCAGAGTGTGTTTCTTGTAAGGCGAGGTATCGTTTGTTTCCCAGTCCTAAATGGAGTTGAATCACATGCAGTTTTTGGTCCTACGAGCAAGAGTTGTTTTCTGGTAAGGAAAGTCACTATTGCGCTCCCTTTGCCATACACAGTGCAAATAGCACTCGCGTCTGTTCCCAGCAAGTACAATGTATTGAACAGAAGAGGAGCTACTGTTCTTGTCACTTTCCTAAGCAGAGTTGAACTAGATATGGCCCATGTGTGTAGGAAGCACAGTTCTTTTGTTCTCAGCAAGCTCACTGTTTCGGACACCATATGAACCACAGTGAAATAGAAGACTGTTCTATTCTCAAAAGCAGAGTGTGTTTCTTGTAAGGCGAGCTAGCGTTTGTTTCCCAGTCCTAAATGGAGTTGAATCTCATGCAGTTTTTGGTCCTCCGAGCAAGAGTTGTTTTCTGGTAAGGAAAGTCACTATTGCGCTCCCTTTTCCATACACAGTGCAAATAGCACTCGCGTCTGTTCACAGCAAGTACAGTGTATTGGACTGAAGAGGAGCTACTGTTCTTGTCAGTTTCCTAAGCAGAGTTGAACTAGATATGGCCCATGTGTGTAGGAAGCACAGTTCTTTTGTTCTGAGCAAGCTCACTGTTCGGACCCCATAGGAAACACAGTAGAGTAGAAGAGTGCTCTTTTCTCAAAAGCAGAGTGTGTTTCTTGTTAGGCGAGCTAGCGTTTGTTTCCCAGTCCTAAATGGAGTTGAATCACATGCAGTTTCTTGTCCTATGAGCAAGAGTTGTTTTCGGGTAAAAAGAGTCACTGTTGCGCTCCCATTGTCATACACAGGGCAAATAGCACTGGCGTCTGTTCCTAGCATGTACAGTGTATTGGACTGAAGAGGAGCTACTGTTCTTGTCAGTTTCCTAAGCAGAATTGAACTAGATATGGCCGTATTTGTAGGAAGCACAGTAATTTTGTTCTGAGCAAACTCACTGTTCTGGCCCTATAGGAAACACAGTAGAGTAGAAGAGTGCTCTTTTCTCAAAAGCAGAGTGTGTTTCTTGTAAGGAGAGCTAGCGTTTGTTTCCCAGTCCTAAATGGAGTTGAATCACATGCAGTTTTTGGTACTACGAGCACGAGTTCTTTTCTGGTAAGGAAAGTCACTATTGCGCTCCCATTTCCATACACAGTGCAAATAGCACTCGCATCTGTTCCCAGGAAGTACAGTGTATTGGACTGAAGCGGAGCTACTGTTCTTGTCAGTTTGCTAAGCAGAGTTGAACTAGATATGGCCCCTGTGTGTAGGAAGCACAGTTCTTTTGTTCTGAGGAAGCTCACTGTTCAGACCACATAGGAAACACAGAAGAGTAGAAGAGTGCTCTTTTCTCAAAAGCAGAGTGTGTTTCTTGTAAGGCGAGCTAGTGTTTGTTCCCCAGTCAGAAATGGAGTTGAATCCCATGCAGTTTTTGTTCCTATGAGGAAGAGGTGTTTTCTGATAAGAAGAGTCACTATTGCCCTCCTATTTCTATACACAGTACAAATAGGACTCGCGTCTGTTCCCAGCTAGTACAGTGTATTGGACTGAAGAGATGCTACCGTTCTTTTCAGTTTCCTAAGCAGAGTTGAACTAGATATGGCCCGTGTGTGTAGGAAGCACAGTTCTTTTGTTCTGAGCAAGCTCACTGTTCGGACCCCATAGGAAACACAGTAGAGCAGAAGAGTGCTCTTTTCTCAAAAGCAGAGTGTGTTTCTTGTAAGGCAAGCTAGCGTTTGTTTCCCAGTACTAAATGGAGTTGAATCCCATGCAGTTTCTAGTCCTACCAGCAAGAGTTGTTTTCTAGTAAGGAAAGTCACTATTGCGCTCCCATTTCCATACACAGTGCAAATAGCACTCGCATCTGTTTCCAGCAAGTAGAGTCTATTGGACTGAAGCGGAGCTACTATTCTTGTCAGTTTCCTAAGCAGAGTTGAACTAGATATGGCCCCTGTGTGTAGAAAGCACAGTTCTTTTTTTCTGAGCAAGCTCACTGTTTGGACACCATAGGAAAAACAGTCGAGTAGAAGAGTGCTCTTTTCTCAAAAGAAGAGTGTGTTTCTTTTAAGGCAAGCTAGCGTTTGTTTCCCAGTCCTAAATGGAGTTGAAACACATGCAGTTTATTGTCCTACCAGCAAGAGTTTTTTCTGGTAAGAAGAGTCACTATTGTGCTCCCATTGTCATACACAGGGCAAATAGCACTGGCGTCTGTTCCCAGCATGTGCAGTGTATTGGACTGAAGAGGATCTACTGTTCTTTACAGTTTCCTAAGCAGAATTGAACTAGATATGGCCGTATTTGTATGAAGCACAGTTCTTTTGTTCTGAGCAAGCTCACTGTTCTGGCCCTATAGGAAACACAGTAGAGTAAAAGACTGCTCTTTTCTCAAAAGCAGAGTGTGTTTCTTGTAAGGCGAGCTAGCGTTTGTTTCCCAGTCCTAAATGGAGTTGAATCACATGCAGTATTTGGTCCTACGAGCAAGAGTTGTTTTCTCGTAATCAAAGTCACTATTGTGCTCCCCTTGCCATACACAGTGCAAATAGCACTCACGTCTGTTCCCAGCAAGTACAGTGTATTGGGACTGAAGAGGAGCTACTGTTCTTGTCAGTTTCCTAAGCAGAGTTGAACTAGATATGGCCCATGTGTGTAGGAAGCACAGTTCTTTTGTTCTGAGCAAGCTCACTGTTCGGACCCCATAGGAAACACAGTAGAGTAGAAGAGTGCTCTTTTCTCAAAAGCAGAGTGTGTTTCTTGTAAGGCGAGCTAGCGTTTGTTTCCCAGTCCTAAATGGAGTTGAATCACATAGAGTTTTTTGTCCTACGAACAAGAGTTGTTTTCTGGTAAAAAGAGTCACTGTTGCGCTCCCATTGTCATACACAGGGCAAATAGCACTGGCGTCTGTTCCCAGCATGTACAGTGTATTGGACTGAAGAGGATCTACTGTTCTTTACAGTTTCCTAAGCAGAATTGAACTAGATATGGCCGTATTTGTAGGAAGCACAGTAATTTTGTTCTGAGCAAACTCACTGTTCTGGCCCTATAGGAAACACAGTAGAGTAGAAGAGTGCTCTTTTCTCAAAAGCAGAGTGTGTTTCTTGTAAGGAGAGCTAGCGTTTGTTTCCCAGTCCTAAATGGAGTTGAATCACATGCAGTTTTTGGTACTACGAGCACGAGTTCTTTTCTGGTAAGGAAAGTCACTATTGCGCTCCCATTTCCATACACAGTGCAAATAGTACTCGCATCTGTTCCCAGGAAGTACAGTGTATTGGACTGAAGCGGAGCTACTGTTCTTGTCAGTTTGCTAAGCAGAGTTGAACTAGATATGGCCCCTGTGTGTAGGAAGCACAGTTCTTTTGTTCTGAGCAAGCTCACTGTTCGGACCACATAGGAAACACAGAAGAGTAGAAGAGTGCTCTTTTCTCAAAGCAGAGTGTGTTTCTTGTAAGGCGAGCTAGTGTTTGTTCCCCAGTCAGAAATGGAGTTGAATCCCATGCAGTTTTTGTTCCTACGAGGAAGAGGTGTTTTCTGATAAGAAGAGTCACTATTGCGCTCCTATTTCTATACACAGTACAAATAGGACTCGCGTCTGTTCCCAGCTAGTACAGTGTATTGGACTGAAGAGGATCTACTGTTCTTTACAGTTTCCTAAGCAGAATTGAACTAGATATGGCCGTATTTTGTATGAAGCACAGTTCTTTTGTTCTGAGCAAGCTCACTGTTCTGGCCCTATAGGAAACACAGTAGAGTAAAAGACTGCTCTTTTCTCAAAAGCAGAGTGTGTTTCTTGTAAGGCGAGCTAGCGTTTGTTTCCCAGTCCTAAATGGAGTTGAATCACATGCAGTTTTTGGTCCTACGAGCAAGAGTTGTTTTCTGGTAAGGAAAGTCACTATTGCGCTCCCTTTGCCATACACAGTGCAAATAGCACTCGCGTCTGTTCCCAGCAAGTACAGTGTATTGAACTGAAGTGGAGCTACTGTTCTTGTCACTTTCCAGAGCAGAGTTGAACTAGATATGGTCCATGTGTGTAGGAAGCACAGTTTTTTTGTTCTGAGTAAGCTCAATGTTCGGTCATAATATGAACCACAGTAGAATAGAAGACTGCTCTTTTCTCAAAAGCAGAGTGTGTTTCTTGTAAGGCGAGCTAGAGTTTGTTTCCCAGTCCTAAATGGAGTTGAATCACATGCAGTTTTTGGTCCTACGCGCAAGAGTTGTTTTCTCATAATAAAGTCACTATTGCGATCCCCTTGCCATACACAGTGCAAATAGCACTCGCGTCTGTTCCCAGCAAGTACAGTGTATTGGACTGAAGAGGAGCTACTGTTCTTGTCAGTTTCCTAAGAAGAGTTGAACTAGATATGGCCCCTGTGTGTAGGAAGCACAGTTCTTTTGTTCTGAGCAATCTCACTGTTCGGACCACATAGGAAACACAGAAGAGTAGAGTGCTCTTTTCTCAAAAGCAGAGTGTGTTTCTTGTAAGGCGAGCTAGTGTTTGTTCGCCAGTCAGAAATGGAGTTGAAACACATGCAGTTTTTGTTCCTACGAGGAAGAGGTGTTTTCTGATAAGAAGAGTCACTATTGCGCTCCTATTTCTATACACAGTACAAATAGGACTCGCGTCTGTTCCCAGCTAGTACAGTGTATTGGACTGAAGAGGAGCTACTGTTCTTGTCAATTTCCTAAGCAGAGTTGAACTAGATATGGCCCATGTGTGTAGGAAGCCCAGTTCTTTTGTTCTGAGCAAGCTCAATGTTCGGACCCCATATGAACCACAGTAGAATAGAAGACTGCTCTTTTGTCAAAAGCAGAGTGTGTTTCTTGTAGGGCGAGCTAGCGTTTGTTTCCCAGTCCTAAATGGAGTTGAATCTCATGCAGTTTTTGGTCCTACGAGCAAGAGATTTTTACTTGTAAGCAAAGTCACTATTGCGCTCCCATTGCCATACACAGTGCAAATAGCACTCGCGTCTGTTCCCAGAATGTACAGTGTATTGGACTGAAGAGGAGCTACTGTTCGTGTCAGTTTCCTAAGCAGAGTTGAACTAGATATGGCCCGTGTGTGTAGGAATCACAGTTCTTTTGTTCTGAGTAAGCTCAATGTTCGGACCCCATATGAACCACAGTAGAATAGAAGACTGCTCTTTTCTCAAAAGCAGAGTGTGTTTCTTGTAAGGCGAGCTAGAGTTTGTTTGCCAGTCCTAAATGGAGTTGAATCACATGCAGTTTTTGGTTCTACGAGCAAGAGTTGTTTTCTCGTAATCAAAGTCACTATTGCGCTCCCCTTGCCATACACAGTGCAAATAGCACTCACGTCTGTTCCTAGCAAGTACAGTGTATTGGACTGAAGAGGAGCTACTGTTCTTGTCAGTTTCCTAAGCAGAATTGAACTAGATATGTCCGTATTTGTAGGATGCACAGTAATTTTGTTCTGAGCAAACTCACTGTTCTGGCCCTATAGGAAACACAGTAGAGTAGAAGAGTGCTCTTTTCTCAAAAGCAGAGTGTGTTTCTTGTAAGGAGAGCTAGCGTTTGCTTCACAGTCCTAAATGGAGTTGAATCACATGCAGTTTTTGGTCCTACGAGCAAGAGTTGTTTTCTCGTAATCAAAGACACCATTGTGCTCCCATTGACATACACTGTGCAAATAGCACTCGCGTCTGTTCCCAGCAAGTACAGTGTATTGGACTGAAGAGGAGCTACTGTTCTTGTCAGTTTCCTAAAAAGAGTTGAACTAAATATGGCCCGTGTGTGTAGGAACCACAGTTCTATTGTTCTGAACAAGCTCACTGTTCGGACCCCATAGGAAACACAGTAGAGTAGAAGAGTGCTCTTTTCTCAAAAGCAGAGTGTGTTTCTAGTAAGGCAAACTAGCGTTTATTTCCCAGTACTAAATGGAGTTGAATCACATCCGATTTTTGGTCCTATGAGCAAGAGTTGTTTTCTGGTAAGGAAAGTCACTATTGCACTCCCATTGCCATACACAGTGCAAATAGCACTCGCATAGGTTCCCAGCAAGTACAGTGTATTGGACTGAAGAGGAGCTACTGTTCTTGTCAATTTCCTAAGTAGAGTTGAACTAGATATGGCCCCTGTGTGTAGGACGCACAGTTCTTTTGTTCTGAGCAAGCTCACTGTTCGGGCCCCATAGGACACACAGTAGAGTAGAAGAGTGCTCTTTTCTCAAAAGCAGAGTGTGTTTCTTGTAAGGAGAGCTAGCGTTTGTTTCCCAGTCCTAAATGGAGTTGAATCACATCCAGTTTCTGGTCCTACGAGCAAGAGTTGTTTTCTGGTAAGAAGAGTCACTATTGCACTCCCATTTTCATACACAGCACAAATAGCACTGGCGTCTGTTCCCAGCATGTACAGTGCATTGGACTGAAGAGGATCTACTGTTCTTTTCAGTTTCCTAAGCAGAATTGAACTAGATATGGCTGTATTTGTATGAAGCACAATTCTTTTGTTTTGAGCAAGCTCACTGTTCTGGCCCTATAGGAAACACAGTAGAGTAGAAGACTGCTCTTTTCTCAAAAGCAGAGTGTGTTTCTTGTAAGGCGAGGTATCGTTTGTTTCCCAGTCCTAAATGGAGTTGAATCACATGCAGTTTTTGGTCCTACGAGCAAGAGTTGTTTTCTGGTAAGGAAAGTCACTATTGCGCTCCCTTTGCCATACACAGTGCAAATAGCACTCGCGTCTGTTCCCAGCAAGTACAATGTATTGAACAGAAGAGGAGCTACTGTTCTTGTCACTTTCCTAAGCAGAGTTGAACTAGATATGGCCCATGTGTGTAGGAAGCACAGTTCTTTTGTTCTCAGCAAGCTCACTGTTCGGACACCATATGAACCACAGTGAAATAGAAGACTGTTCTATTCTCAAAAGCAGAGTGTGTTTCTTGTAAGGCGAGCTAGCGTTTGTTTCCCAGTCCTAAATGGAGTTGAATCTCATGCAGTTTTTGGTCCTCCGAGCAAGAGTTGTTTTCTGGTAAGGAAAGTCACTATTGCGCTCCCTTTTCCATACACAGTGCAAATAGCACTCGCGTCTGTTCACAGCAAGTACAGTGTATTGGACTGAAGAGGAGCTACTGTTCTTGTCAGTTTCCTAAGCAGAGTTGAACTAGATATGGCCCATGTGTGTAGGAAGCACAGTTCTTTTGTTCTGAGCAAGCTCACTGTTCGGACCCCATAGGAAACACAGTAGAGTAGAAGAGTGCTCTTTTCTCAAAAGCAGAGTGTGTTTCTTGTTAGGCGAGCTAGCGTTTGTTTCCCAGTCCTAAATGGAGTTGAATCACATGCAGTTTCTTGTCCTATGAGCAAGAGTTGTTTTCGGGTAAAAAGAGTCACTGTTGCGCTCCCATTGTCATACACAGGGCAAATAGCACTGGCGTCTGTTCCTAGCATGTACAGTGTATTGGACTGAAGAGGAGCTACTGTTCTTGTCAGTTTCCTAAGCAGAATTGAACTAGATATGGCCGTATTTGTAGGAAGCACAGTAATTTTGTTCTGAGCAAACTCACTGTTCTGGCCCTATAGGAAACACAGTAGAGTAGAAGAGTGCTCTTTTCTCAAAAGCAGAGTGTGTTTCTTGTAAGGAGAGCTAGGGTTTGCTTCCCAGTCCTAAATGGAGTTGAATCACATGCAGTTTTTGGTACTACGAGCAAGAGTTGTTTCTGGTAAGGAAAGTCACTATTGCACTCCCATTTCCATACACAGTGCAAATAGCACTCGCTTCTGTTCCCAGGAAGTACAGTGTATTGGACTGAAGCGGAGCTACTGTTCTTGTCAGTTTCCTAAGCAGAGTTGAACTAGATATGGCCCCTGTGTGTAGGAAGCACAGTTCTTTTGTTCTGAGCAAGCTCACTGTTCGGACCACATAGGAAACACAGAAGAGTAGAAGAGTGCTCTTTTCTCAAAAGCAGAGTGTGTTTCTTGTAAGGCGAGCTAGTGTTTGTTCCCCCGTCAGAAATGGAGTTAAATCCCATGCAGTTTTTGTTCCTACGAGGAAGAGGTGTTTTCTGATAAGAAGAGTCACTATTGCGCTCCTATATCTATACACAGTACAAAGAGGACTTGCGTCTGTTCCCAGCTAGTACAGTGTATTGGACTGAAGAGGAGCTACCGTTCTTGTCAGTTTCCTAAGCAGAGTTGAACTAGATATGGCCCGTGTGTGTAGGAAGCCCAGTTCTTTTGTTCTGAGCAAGCTCACTGTTCGGACGCCATAGAAAACACATTAGAGTAGAAGAGTGCTCTTTTCTCAAAAGCAGAGTGTGTTTCTTGTAAGGCGAGCTAGCGTTTGTTTCCCAGTCCTAAATGGAGTTGAATCACATGCAGTTTTTGGTCCTACGAGCAAGAGTTATTTTCTCGTAAGCAAAGTCACTATTGCGCTCCCATTGCCATATACAGTACAAATAGCACTCGCGTCTGTTCCCAGCAAGTACAGTGTATTGAACTGAAGAGGAGCTACTGTTCTTGTCAGTTTCCTAAGCAGAGTTGAACTAAATATGGCCCGTGTGTGTAGGAACCACAGTTCTATTGTTCTGAACAAGCTCACTGTTCGGACCCCATAGGAAACACAGTAGAGTAGAAGAGTGCTCTTTTCTCAAAAGCAGAGTGTGTTTCTAGTAAGGCAAGCTAGCGTTTATTTCCCAGTCCTAAATGGAGTTGAATCACATCCGGTTTTTGGTCCTACGAGCAAGAGTTGTTTTCTGGTAAGAAAGTCACTATTGCACTCCCATTGCCATACACAGTGCAAATAGCACTCGCATAGGTTCCCAGCAAGTACAGTGTATTGGACTGAAGAGGAGCTACTGTTCTTGTCAATTTCCTAAGCAGAGTTGAACTAGATATGGCCCCTGTGTGTAGGACGCACAGTTCTTTTGTTCTGAGCAAGCTCACTGTTCGGGCCCCATAGGATACACAGTAGAGTAGAAGAGTGCTCTTTTCTCAAAAGCAGAGTGTGTTTCTTGTAAGGAGAGCTAGCGTTTGTTTCCCAGTTCTAAATGGAGTTGAATCACATCCAGTTTCTGGTCCTACGAGCAAGAGTTGTTTTCTGGTAAGAAGAGTCACTATTGCACTCCCATTTTCATACACAGCACAAATAGCACTGGCGTCTGTTCCCAGCATGTACAGTGTATTGGACTGAAGAGGATCTACTGTTCTTTTCAGTTTCCTAAGCAGAATTGAACTAGATATGGCCGTATTTGTATGAAGCACAGTTCTTTTGTTCTGAGCAAGCTCACTGTTCTGGCCCTATAGGAAACACAGTAGAGTAGAAGAATGCTCTTTTCTCAAAAGCAGAGTGTGTTTCTTGTAAGGCGAGGTATCGTTTGTTTCCCAGTCCTAAATGGAGTTGAATCACATGCAGTTTTTGGTCCTACGAGCAAGAGTTGTTTTCTGGTAAGGAAAGTCACTATTGCGCTCCCTTTGCCATACACAGTGCAAATAGCACTCGTGTCTGTTCCCAGCAAGTACAGTGTATTGAACTGAAGAGGAGCTACTGTTCTTGTCACTTTCCTAAGCAGAGTTGAACTAGATATGGCCCATGTGTGTAGGAAGCACAGTTCTTTTGTTCTCAGCAAGCTCACTGTTCGGACACCATATGAACCACAGTGAAATAGAAGACTGCTCTTTTCTCAAAAGCAGAGTGTGTTTCTTGTAAGGCGAGCTAGCGTTTGTTTCCCAGTCCTAAATGGAGTTGAATCTCATGCAGTTTTTGGTCCTCCGAGCAAGAGTTGTTTTCTGGTAAGGAAAGTCATTATTGCGCTCCCTTTTCCATACACAGTGCAAATAGCACTCGCGTCTGTTCACAGCAAGTACAGTGTATTGGACTGAAGAGGAGCTACTGTTCTTGTCAGTTTCCTAAGCAGAGTTGAACTAGATATTGCCCATGTGTGTAGGAAGCACAGTTCTTTTGTTCTGAGCAAGCTCACTGTTCGGACCCCATAGGAAACACAGTAGAGTAGATGAGTGCTCTGTTCTCAAAAGCAGAGTGTGTTTCTTGTAAGGAGAGCTAGCGTTTGTTTCCCAGTCCTAAATGGAGTTGAATCACATGCAGTTTCTTGTCCTACGAGCAAGAGTTGTTTTCTGGTAAAAAGAGTCACTGTTGTGCTCCCATTGTCATACACAGGGCAAATAGCACTGGCGTCTGTTCCCAGCATGTACAGTGTATTGGACTGAAGAGGAGCTACTGTTCTTGTCAGTTTCCTAAGCAGAATTGAACTAGATATGGCCGTATTTGTAGGAAGCACAGTAATTTTGTTCTGAGCAAACTCACTGTTCTGGCCCTATAGGAAACACAGTAGAGTAGAAGAGTGCTCTTTTCTCAAAAGCAGAGTGTGTTTCTTGTAAGGAGAGCTAGCGTTTGCTTCCCAGTCCTAAATGGAGTTGAATCACATGCAGTTTTTGGTACTAGGAGCAAGAGTTGTTTCTGGTAAGGAAAGTCACTATTGCGCTCCCATTTCCATACACAGTGCAAATAGCCCTCGCATCTGTTCCCAGGAAGTACAGTGTATTGGACTGAAGTGGAGCTACTGTTCTTGTCAGTTTGCTAAGCAGAGTTGAACTAGATATGTCCCGTGTGTGTAGGAAGCACAGTTCTTTTGTTCTGAGCAAGCTCACTGTTCGGACCACATAGGAAACACAGAAGAGTAGAAGAGTGCTCTTTTCTCAAAAGCAGAGTGTGTTTCTTGTAAGGCGAGCTAGTGTTTGTTCCCCAGTCAGAAATGGAGTTGAATCCCATGCAGTTTTTGTTCCTACGAGGAAGAGGTATTTTCTGATAAGAAGAGTCACTATTGCCCTCCTATTTCTATACACAGTACAAATAGGACTTGCGTCTTTTCCCAGCTAGTCCAGTGTATTGGACTGAAGAGGAGCTACCGTTCTTGTCAGTTTCCTAAGCAGAGTTGAACTAGATATGGCCAATACACTGTACTTGCTGGGAACAGACGCCAGTGCTATTTGCCCTGTGTATGACAATGGGAGCGCAATAGTGACTCTTCTTACCAGAAAACAACTCTTGCTCATAGGACCAAAAACTGCATGTGATTCAACTCCATTTAGGACTGGGAAACAAATGCTAGCTTGACTGAAAAGAAACACACTCTGCTTTTGAGAAAAGAGCAGTCTTCTACTCTACTGTTTTTCCTATGGGGTCCGAACAGTGAGCTTGCTCAGAACAAAAGAACTGTGCTTCCTACACACACGGGCCATATCTAGTTCAACACTGCTTAGGAAACTGACAAGAAAGGTAGATCCTCTTCAGTCCAATACACTGTACTTGCTGGGATTAGACGCCAGTGCTATTTGCCTTGTGTATGACAATGGGAGCACAATAGTGACTCTTCTTACCAGAAAACAACTCTTGCTGGTAGGACCAGAAACTGCATGTGATTCAACTCCATTTAGGACTTGGAAACAAATGCTAGCTCAACTTACAAGAAACACACTCTGCTTTTGGGAAAAGAGCACTCTTCTACTCTACTGTGTTTCCTATAGGGCAAGAACAGTGAGTTTGCTCAGAACAAAATAACTGTGCTTCCTACAAATACGGCCCTATCTAGTTCAATTCTGCTTAGGAAACTGACAAGAACAGTAGATCCTCTTCAGTCCAATACACTGTACTTGCTGGGAACAGACGCGAGTGCTATTTGTACTGTGTATGGCAATGGGAAAGCAATAGTGACTTTCCTTACCAGAAAAAAACTCTTGTTCTTAGGACCAAAAACTGCATGTGATTCAACTCCATTTAGGACTGGGAAACAAACGCTAGCTTGCCTTACAAGAAACACACTCTGCATTTGAGAATAGAGCACTCTTCTACTCTAATGTGTTTGCTATAGGGCCAGAAAAGTGAGCTTGCTCAGAACAAAAGAATTGTGTTTCCTACACACATGGGCCATATCTAGTTCAACTCTGCTTAGGAAACTGACAAGAACAGTAGCTCCTCTTCAGTCCAATACACTGCACTTGCTGGGAACAGACGCGAGTGCTATATGTACTGTGTATGGCAATGGGAGCACAATAGTGACTTTCCTTACAAAAAAAACCTCTTGCTTGTAGGACCAAAAACTGCATGTGATGCAACTCCATTTAGGACTGGGAAACAAACGCTAGCTCGCCTTACAAGAAACACTCTCTGCTTTTGAGAATAGAGCACTCTTCTACTCGACTGTGTTTCCTATGGGGTCCGAACAGTGTGCTTGCTCAGAACAAAAGAACTGTGCTTCCTACAAATACGGACATATCTAATTCAATTCTGCTTAGGAAACTGACAAGAACAGTAGATCCTCTTCAGTCCAATACACTGGACATGCTGAGAACAGACGCCAGTGCTATTTGCCCTGTGTATGACAATGGGAACACAATAGTGACTCTTCTTACCAGAAAACAACTCTTGCTCGTAGGACAAGAAACTGCATGTGATTCAACTCCATTTAGGACAGGGAACCAAACGCTAGCTCACCTTACAAGAAACATACTCTGCTTTTGAGAAAAGAGCACTCTTCTACTCTACTGTGTTTCCAATGGGGTCTGAACAGTGAGCTTGCTCAGAACAAAAGAACTGTGCTTCCTACACACAGGGGCCATATCTAGTTCAACTATGCTTAGGAAACTGACATGAAGAGTAGCTCCGCTTCAGTCCAATACACTGTACTTGCTGGGAACAGACGCCAGTGCTATTTGCCCTGTGTATGACAATGGGAGCGCAATAGTGACTCTTCTTACCAGAAAACAACTCTTGCTCGTAGGACCAGAAACTGCATGTGATTCAACTCCACTTAGGACTGGGAAACAAACGCTAGCTCGCCTTACAAGAAACACACTCTGCTTTTGAGAAAAGAGCAGTCTTCTACTCCACTGTGTTTCCTGTGGGGTCTGAACAGTGAGCTTGCTCAGAACAAAAGAACTGTGTTTCCTACACACATGGGCCATATCTAGTTCAACTCTGCTTAGGAAACTGACAAGAACAGTATCTCCTCTTCAGTCCAATACACTGCACTTGCTGGGAACAGACGCGAGTGCTATATGTACTGTGTATGGCAATGGGAGCACAATAGTGACTTTCCTTACCAAAAAAAACTCTTGCTCGTAGGACCAAAAACTGCATGTGATTCAACTCCATTTAGGACTGGGAAACAAACGCTAGCTCGCCTTACAAGAAACACTCTCTGCTTTTGAGAAAAGAGCACTCTTCTACTCAACTGTGTTTTCTATGGGATCGAACAGTGAGCTTTCTCAGAACAAAAGAACTGTGCTTCCTGCACACACGGGGGATATCTAGTTCAACTATGCTTAGGAAACTGACAAGAACAGTAGCTCCGCTTCAGTCCAATACACTGTACTTGTTGGGAACAGACGCAAGTGCTATTTGCACTGTGTATGGCAATGGGAGCACAAAAGTGACTTTCCTTACCAGAAAACAACTCTTGCTCGTAGGACCAAAAATTGCATGTGATTCAACTCCATTTAGGAATGGGAAACAAACGCTAGCTCACCTTACAAGAAACACACTCTGCTTTTGAGAAAAGAGGACTCTTCTACTCTATTGTGTTTCCTATAGGGCCAGAACAGTGAGTTTGCTCAGAAAAAAAGAACTGTGCTTCCTACAAATACAGCCTTATCTAGTTCAATTCTGCTTAGGAAAGTGACCAGAACAGTAGGTCCTCTTCAGTCCAATACACTGTACATGCTGAGAACAGACGCCAGTGCTATTTGCCCTGTGTATGACAATGGGAGCGCAATAGTGACTCTTCTTACCAGAAAACAACTCTTGCTTGTAGGACAAGAATCTGCATGTGATTCAACAACATTTAGACTGGGAAACAAATGCTAGCTCCCCTTACAAGAAACGCAGTCTGCTTTGGAGAAAAGAGCACTCTTCTACTCTACTGTGTTTCCTATAGTGCCAGAACAGTGAGCTTGCTCAGAAAAAAAGAACTGTGCTTCCTACACACGGGCCATATCTAGTTCAACTCTGCTTAGGAAACTGACAAGAACAGTAGCTCCGCTTCAGTCCAATACACTGTACTTGCTGGGAACAGACGCAAGTGCTATTTGCACTGCGTATGGCAATGGGAGCACAATAGTGACTCTTCTTACCAGAAAACAACTCTTGCTCGTAGGACAAGAAACTGCATGTGATTCAACTCCATTTAGGGTTGGGAAACAAACGCTAGCTGGCCTTACAAGAAACACATTCTGCTTTTGAGAAAAGAGCACTCTTCTACTCTACTGTGTATCCTATGGGATCCGAACAGTGAGCTTGCTCAGAACAAAAGAACTTTGCTTCCTACACACACGGCCATATCAAGTTCAATTCTGCTTAGGAAACTGACAAGAACAGTAGATCCTCTTCAGTCCAATACACTGTACATGCTGTGAACAGACGCCAGTGCTATTTGCCCTGTGTATGACAATGGGAGCGCAATAGTGACTCTTCTTACCAGAAAACAACTCTTGCTCGTAGGACAAGAAACTGCATGGGATTCAACTCCATTTAGGACTGGGAAACAAACGCTAGCTCGCCTTACAAGAAACACACTCTGCTTTTGAGAAAAGAGCACTCTTCTAGTCTACTGTGTATCCTATGGGATCTGAACAGTGAGCTTGCTCAGAACAAATGAACTGTGCTTCCTACACACACGGGCCATATCTAGTTCAACTCTACTTAGGAAACTGACAAGAACAGTAGCTCCTCTTCACTCCATACACTGTACTTGCTTGGAACAGACGTGAGTGCTATTTGCACTGTGTATGGCAATGGGAGTGCAATAGTGACTTTCCTTACCAGAAAACAACTCTTGCTCGTAGGACCAAAAACAGGATGTGATTCAACTCCATTTAGGACAGGTAAACAAACGCTAGCTTGCCATACAAGAAACACACTCTGCTTTTGAGAAAAGAGCACTCTTCTACTCTACTGTGTTTCCTATGGGGTCCGAACAGTGAGCTTGCTCAGAACAAAAGAACTGTGCTTCCTGCACACACGGGGGATATCTAGTTCA
Source organism: Peromyscus eremicus (assembly GCF_949786415.1). Classification (NCBI taxonomy): domain Eukaryota; kingdom Metazoa; phylum Chordata; class Mammalia; order Rodentia; family Cricetidae; genus Peromyscus; species Peromyscus eremicus. The sequence continues at coordinate 15,479 of NW_026738030.1, forward strand.
ACTCTGCTTAGGAAACTGACAAGAACAGTAGCTCTGCTTCAGTCCAATACACTGTACTTGCTGGGTACAGACGCGAGTGCTATTTGCACTGTGTATGGCAATAGGAGCGCAATAGTGACTCTTCTTTTCAGAAAACAACTCTTGCTCATAGGACCAGAAACTGCATGGGATTCAACTCCATTTCTGATTGGGAAACAAATGCTAGCTCTCCTTACAAGAAACACACTCTGCTTTTGAAAAAACAGGACTCTTCTACTTTACTCTGTTTCCTATGGGGTCCGAAGAGTGAGCTTGCTCAGAACAAAAGAACTGTGCTTCCTACACACACGGCCATATCTAGTTCAACTCTGCTTAGGAAACTGACAAGAACGGTAGCTCCTCTTCAGTCCAATACACTGTACTTGCTGGGAACACACGCCAGTGCAATTTGCACTGTGTATGGCGGTGGGAGAGCAATAGTTACTTTCCTTACCAGAAAAAAACTCTTGCTCATAGGACGAAAAACTGCATGTGATTCAACTACATTTAGGACTGGAAAACAAACGCTAGCTTGCCTAACAAGAAACACACTCTGCTTTTGAGAAAAGAGCACTCTTATATTCTATTGTGTTTCCTATAGGGCCAGAACATTGAGCTTGCTCAGAAAAAAAGAACTGTGCTTCCTACACACACGGCCATATCTAGTTCAATTCTGCTTAGGAAACTGACAAGAACAGTAGATCCTCTTCAGTCCAATACACTGTACATGCTGTGAACAGACGCCAGTGCAATTTGCCCTGTGTATGACAATGGGAGCGCAATAGTGACTCTTCTTACCAGAAAACAACTCTTGCTTGTAGGACAAGAAACTGCATGGGATTCAACTCCATTTAGGACTGGGAAACAAACGCTAGCTCGCCTTACAAGAAACACACTCTGCTTTTGAGAAAAGAGCACTCTTCTACTCTACTGTGTATCCTATGGGATCTGAACAGTGAGCTTGCTCAGAACAAAAGAACTATGCTTCCTACACAAACGGGCCATGTCCAGTTCAACTCTACTTAGGAAACTGACAAGAACAGTAGCTCCTCTTCAGTCCATACACTGTACTTGCTTGGAACAGACGTGAGTGCTATTTGCACTGTGTATGGCAATGGGAGTGCAATAGTGACTTTCCTTACCAGAAAACAACTCTTGCTCGTAGGACCAAAAACAGGATGTGATTCAACTCCATTTAGGACAGGGAAACAAACGCTAGCTTGCCATACAAGAAACACACTCTGCTTTTGAGAAAAGAGCACTCTTCTACTCTACTGTGTTTCCTATGGGGTCCGAACAGTGACCTTGCTCAGAACAAAAGAACTGTGCTTCCTACCTACACGGGCCATATATAGTTCAACTCTGCTTAGGAAACTGACAAGAAAGGTAGATCCTCTTCAGTCCAATACACTGTACTTGCTGGGATTAGACGCCAGTGCTATTTGCCTTGTGTATGACAATGGGAGCACAATAGTGACTCTTCTTACCAGAAAACAACTCTTGCTGGCAGGACAAGAAACTGCATGTGATTCAACTCCATTTATGGTTGGGAAACAAACGCTAGCTCGCCTTACAAGAAACACACTCTGCTTTTGAGAAAAGACCCCTCTTCTCTACTGTGTTTCCTATGGGGTCTGAACAGTGAGCTTGCTCAGAACAAAAGAACTGTGCTTCCTACACACACGGGCCATATCTAGTTCAACTCTGCTTAGGAAACTGACAAGAACAGTAGCTCCTCTTCAGTCCAATACACTGCACTTGCTGGGAACAGCCGCGAGTTCTATTTGTACTGTGTATGGCAATGGGAGCACAATAGTGACTTTCCTTACCAAAAAAAAACTCTTGCTCATAGGACCAAAAACTGCATGTGATTCAACTCCAATTAGGAGTGGGAAACAAACGCTAGCTCACCTTACAAGAAACACTCTATGCTTTTGAGAAAAGAGCACTCTTCTACTCAACTGTGTTTCCTATGGGTTCCGAACACTGAGCTTTCTCAGAACAAAAGAACTCTGCTTCCTGCACACACGGGGGATATCTAGTTCAACTCTGCTTAGGAAACTGACAAGAACAGTAGCTCCGCTTCAGTCCAATACACTGTACTTGTTGGGAACAGACTCAAGTGTTATTTGCACTGTGTATGGCAATGGGAGCACAAAAGTGACTTTCCTTACTAGAAAACAACTCTTGCTCGTATGACCAAAAACTGCATGTGATTCAACTCCTTTTAGGACTGGAAAACAAACGCTAGCTCACCTTACAAGAAACACACTCTGCTTTTGAGAAAAGAGCACTCTTCTACTCTATTGTGTTTCCTATAGGGCCAGAACAGTGAGTTTGCTCAGAAAAAAAGAACTGTGCTTACTACAAATACAGCCTTATCTAGTTCAATTCTGCTTAGGAAAGTGACCAGAACAGTAGGTCCTCTTCAGTCCAATACACTGTACATGCTGAGAACAGACGCCAGTGCTATTTGCCCTGTGTATGACAATGGGAGCCCAATAGTGACTCTTCTTACCAGAAAACAACTCTTGCTCGTAGGACAAGAAACTGCATGTGATTCAACAACATTTAGACTGGGAAACAAATGCTAGCTCACCTTACAAGAAACGCAGTCTGCTTTGGAGAAAAGAGCACTCTTCTACTCTACTGTGTTTCCTGTGGAATCCGAACAGTGAGCTTGCTCAGAAAAAAAGAACTGTGCTTCCTACACACGGGCCATATCTAGTTCAACTCTGCTTAGGAAACTGACAAGAACAGTAGCTCCGCTTCAGTCCAATACACTGTACTTGCTGGGAACAGACGCGAGTGCTATTTGCACTGTGTATGGCAATGGGAGCACAATAGTGACTCTTCTTACCAGAAAACAACTCTTGCTGGTAGGACAAGAAACTGCAAGTGATTCAACTCCATTTAAGGTTGGGAAACAAACGCTAGCTCGCCTTACAAGAAACACACTCTGCTTTTGAGAAAAGACCCCTCTTCTCTACTGTGTTTCCTATGGGGTCCGAACAGTGAGCTTGCTCAGAACAAAAGAACTGTGCTTCCTACACACACGGGCCATATCTAGTTCAACTCTGCTTATGAAACTGACAGGAACTGTAGCTCCTCTTCAGTCCAATACACTGTACTTGCTGGGTACAGACGCGGTGCTATTTGCACTGTGTATGGCAATAAGAGCGCAATAGTGACTCTTCTTTTCAGAAAACAACTCTTGCTCATAGGACCAGAAACTGCATGGGATTCAACTCCATTTCTGATTGGGAAACAAATGCTAGCTCTCCTTACAAGAAACACACTCTGCTTTTGAAAAAAACAGGACTCTTCTACTTTACTGTGTTTCCTATGGGGTCCGAAGAGTGAGCTTGCTCAGAACAAAAGAACTGTGCTTCCTACACACATGGCCATATCTAGTTCAACTCTGCTTAGGAAACTGACAAGAACGGTAGCTCCTCTTCAGTCCAATACACTGTACTTGCTGGGAACACACGCCAGTGCTATTTGCACTGTGTATGGCGGTGGGAGAGCAATAGTTACTTTCCTTACCAGAAAAAAACTCTTGCTCATAGGACGAAAAACTGCATGTGATTCAACTACATTTAGGACTGGGAAACAAACGCTAGCTTGCCGAACAAGAAACACACTCTGCTTTTGAGAAAAGAGCACTCTTCTATTCTATTGTGTTTCCTATAGGGCCAGAACATTGAGCTTGCTCAGAACAAAAGAACTGTGCTTCCTACACACACGGCCATATCTAGTTCAACTCTGCTTAGGAAACTGACAAGAACGGTAGCTCCTCTTCAGTCCAATACACTGTACTTGCTGGGAACACACGCCAGTGCTATTTGCACTGTGTATGGCGGTGGGAGAGCAATAGTTACTTTCCTTACCAGAAAAAAACTCTTGCTCATAGGACGAAAAACTGCATGTGATTCAACTACATTTAGGACTGGGAAACAAACGCTAGCTTGCCTAACAAGAAACACACTCTGCTTTTGAGAAAAGAGCACTCTTATATTCTATTGTGTTTCCTATAGGGCCAGAACATTGAGCTTGCTCAGAAAAAAAGAACTGTGCTTCCTACACACACGGCCATATCTAGTTCAATTCTGCTTAGGAAACTGACAAGAACAGTAGATCCTCTTCAGTCCAATACACTGTACATGCTGTGAACAGACGCCAGTGCAATTTGCCCTGTGTATGACAATGGGAGCGCAATAGTGACTCTTCTTACCAGAAAACAACTCTTGCTCGTAGGACAAGAAACTGCATGGGATTCAACTCCATTTAGGACTGGGAAACAAACGCTAGCTCGCCTTACAAGAAACACACTCTGCTTTTGAGAAAAGAGCACTCTTCTACTCTACTGTGTATCCTATGGGATCTGAACAGTGAGCTTGCTCAGAACAAAAGAACTATGCTTCCTACACAAACGGGCCATGTCTAGTTCAACTCTACTTAGGAAACTGACAAGAACAGTAGCTCCACTTCAGTACATACACTGTACTTGCTTGGAACAGACGTGAGTGCTATTTGCACTGTGTATGGCAATGGGAGTGCAATAGTGACTTTCCTTACCAGAAAACAACTCTTGCTCGTAGGACCAAAAACAGGATGTGATTCAACTCCATTTAGGACAGGGAAACAAACGCTAGCTTGCCATACATGAAACACACTCTGCTTTTGAGAAAAGAGCACTCTTCTACTCTACTGTGTTTCCTATGGGGTCCGAACAGTGACCTTGCTCAGAACAAAAGAACTGTGCTTCCTACACACACGGGCCATATCTAGTTCAACTCTGCTTTGGAAACTGACAAGAAAGGTAGATCCTCTTCAGTCCAATACACTGTACTTGCTGGGAACAGACGCGAGTGCTATTTGCACTTTGTATGGCAATGGTAGCGCAATAGTGACTTTCCTTACCAGAAAACAACTCTTGCTCGTAGCACCAAAAACTACATGTGATTCAACTCCATTTAGGACTGGGAAACAAATGCTAGCTCGCCTTACAAGAAACACAATCTGATTTTTCGAAAACATCACTCTTCTACTCTACTTTTTTCCTATAGGGCCAGAACAGTGAGCTTACTCAGAACAAAAGAACTGTGCTTCCTACACACACGGCCATATCTAGTTCAATTCTGCTTAGGAAACTGACAAGAACAGTAGATACTCTTCAGTCCAATACACTGTACATGCTGGGAACAGACGCCAGTGCTAATTGCCCTGTGTATGACAATGGGAGCGCAATAGTTCCTTTCCTTTCCAGAAAAATTTCATGCTCATAGGACCAGAAATTGCATGTGATTCAACACCATTTAGGACTGGGAAACAAAATCTAGCTCGCCTTACAAGAAACACACTCTGCTTTTGAGAAAAGAGCACTCTTCTACTCTACTGTGTTTCCCATAGTGCCAGAACAGTGAGTTTGCTCAGAACAAAAGAACTGTGCTTCCTACAAATATCGCCTTATATAGTTCAATTCTGCTTAGGAAAGTGACAAGAACAGTAGATCCTCTTCAGTCCAATACACTGTATATGCTGAGAACAGACACCAGTGCTATTTGCCCTGTGTATGACAATGGGAGCGCAATAGTGACTCTTATTACCAGAAAAAAACTCTTGCTCGTAGGACAAGAAACTGCATGTGATTCAACTCCATTTAGGACTGGGAAACAAATGCTAGCTTGCCTTACAAGAAACACACTCTGCTTTGGAGAAAAGAGCACTCTTCTACTCTACTTTGTATCCTATAGAATCCGAACAGTGAGCTTGCTCAGAATAAAAGAACTGTGCTTCCTACAGACACGGGCCATATCTAGTTCAACTCTGCTTAGGAAACTGACAAGAACAGTAGTTCCGCTCCAGTCCAATACACTGTACTTGCTGGGAACAGACACGAGTGCTATTTGCACTGTGTATGGAAATTGGAGCGCAATAGTGACTTTCCTTACCAGAAAAAAACTCTTGCTCGTAGGAACAAAAACTGCATGTGATTCAACTCCATTTAGGACTGGGAAACAAACGCTAGCTCCCCTTACAAGAAACACACTCTGCTTTTGAGAAAAGAGCCCTCTTCTACTCTACTGTGTTTCCAATAGGGCCAGAACAGTGAGTTTGCTCAGAACAAAAGAACTGTGCTTCCTACAAATACGGCCATATCTAGTTCAGTTGTGCTTAGGAAAGTGACCAGAACAGTAGATCCTCTTCAGTCCAATACACTGTACATGCTGGGAACAGACGCCAGGGCTATTTGCCCTGTGTATGACAATGGGAGCGCAATAGTGACTCTTCTTACCAGAAAACATCTCTTGCTCGTAGGACAAGAAACTGCATGTGATTCAACTCCATTTAGGACTGGGAAACAAACGCTAGCTCGCCTTACAAGAAACACACTCTGCCTTTGAGAAAAGAGCACTCTTCTACTCTACGGTGTATCCTATGGGATCCAAACAGTGAGCTTGCTCAGAACAAAAGAACTGTGCTTCCTACACACACGGGCCATATTTAGTTCAACTCTACTTAGGAAACTGACAAGAACAGTAGCTCCTCTTCAGTCCAATACACTGTACTTGCTTGGAACAGACGTGAGTGCTATTTGCACTGTGTATGGCAATGGGAGTGCAATAGCCACTTTCCTTACCAGAAAACAACTCTTGCTCATAGGACCAAAAACAGGATGTGATTCAACTCCATTTAGGACAGGGAAACAAACGCTAGCTTGCCTTACAGGAAACACACTCTGCTTTTGAGAAAAGAGCACTCTTCTACTCTACTGTGTTTCCTATGGGGTCCGAACAGTGAGCTTGCTCAGAACAAAAAAACTGTGCTTCCTACACACACGAGCCATATCTAGTTCAACTCTGCTTAGGAAACTGACAAGAAAGGTAGATCCTCTTCAGTCCAATACACTCTACTTGCTGGGATTAGACGCCGGTGCTATTTGCCTTGTGTATGACAATGGGAGCACAATAGTGACTCTTCTTACCAGAAAACAACTCTTGCTTGTAGGACCAGAAACTGCATGTGATTCAACTCCATTTAGGACTGGGAAACAAACGCTAGCTCGCCTTCCAAGAAACACACTCTGCTTTTGAGAAAAGAGCACTCTTCTACTCTAATGTCTTTCATATAAGGCCAGAACAGTGAGCATTCTCAGAACAAAAGAACTGTGCTTCCTACACACATGGGCCATATCTAGTTCAACTCTGCTTAGGAAACTGACAAGAACAGTAGCTCCGCTTTAGTCCAATACACTGTACTTGCTGGGAACAGACGGGAAAGATATTTGCCCTGTGTATGGCAATGGGAGCGCAATAGTGACTTTCCTTAGCAGAAAACAACTCTTGCTCGTAGGACAAGAAACTGCATGTGATTCAACTCCATTTAGGACTGGGAAACAAACGCTAGCTCGCCTTACAAGAAACACACTCTGCTTTTGAGAAAAGAGCACTATTCTACTCTACTGTGTTTCCTATAGGGCCAGAACAGTGAGCTTGCTCAGAACAAAAGAACTGTGCTTCATACAAATACGGCCATATCTAGTTCAATTATGCTTAGGAAAGTGAAAAGAACAGTAGATCCTTTACAGTCCAATACAGTGTACATGCTGGGAACAGACGCCAGTGCTAATTGCCCTGTGTATGACAATGGGAGCGCAATAGTTACTTTCCTTTCCAGAAAAATTTCATGCTCATAGGACCAGAAATTGCATGTGATTCAACACCATTTAGGACTGGGAAACAAAATCTAGCTCGCCTTACAAGAAACACACTCTGCTTTTGAGAAAAGAGCACTCTTCTACTCTACTGTGTTTCCCATAGTGCCAGAACAGTGAGTTTGCTCAGAACAAAAGAACTGTGCTTCCTACAAATATCGCCTTATATAGTTCAATTCTGCTTAGGAAAGTGACAAGAACAGTAGATCCTCTTCAGTCCAATACACTGTATATGCTGAGAACAGACACCAGTGCTATTTGCCCTGTGTATGACAATGGGAGCGCAATAGTGACTCTTATTACCAGAAAAAAACTCTTGCTCGTAGGACAAGAAACTGCATGTGATTCAACTCCATTTAGGACTGGGAAACAAATGCTAGCTTGCCTTACAAGAAACACACTCTGCTTTGGAGAAAAGAGCACTCTTCTACTCTACTTTGTATCCTATAGAATCCGAACAGTGAGCTTGCTCAGAATAGAAGAACTGTGCTTCCTACAGACATGGGCCATATCTAGTTCAACTCTGCTTAGGAAACTGACAAGAACAGTAGTTCCGCTCCAGTCCAATACACTGTACTTGCTGGGAACAGACGCGAATGATATTTGCACTGTGTATGGCAATGGGAGCACAATAGTGACTTTCCTTACCAGAAAACAACTCTTGCTCGTAGGACAAGAAACTGCATGTGATTCAACTCCATTTAGGACTGGGAAACAAACGATAGCTCGCATTACAAGAAACACACTCTGCTTTTGACAAAAGAGCACTCTTCTACTCTACTGTGTATCCTATGGGATCTGAACAGTGAGCTTGCTCAGAACAAAAGAACTATGCTTCCTACACAAACGGGCCATGTCTAGTTCAACTCTACTTAGGAAACTGACAAGAACAGTAGCTCCTCTTCAGTCCATACACTGTACTTGCTTGGAACAGACGTGAGTGCTATTTGCACTGTGTATGGCAATGGGAGTGCAATAGTGACTTTCCTTACCAGAAAACAACTCTTGCTCGTAGGACCAAAAACAGGATGTGATTCAACTCCATTTAGGACAGGGAAACAAACGCTAGCTTGCCATACAAGAAACACACTCTGCTTTCGAGAAAAGAGCACTCTTCTACTCTACTGTGTTTCCTATGGGGTCCGAACAGTGACCTTGCTCAGAACAAAAGAACTGTGCTTCCTACCTACACGGGCCATATATAGTTCAATTCTGCTTAGGAAACTGACAAGAAAAATAGATCCTCTTCATTCCAATACACTGTACTTGCTGGGATAGACGCCAGTGCTATTCGCCTTGTGTATGACAATGGGAGCACAATAGTGACTCTTCTTACGAGAAAACAACTCTTGCTGGTAGGACCAGAAACTTCATGTGATTCAATTCCATTTAGGACTTGGAAACAAACGCTAGCTCAACTTACAAGAAACACACTCTGCTTTTGAGAAAAGAGCACTCTTCTACTCTACTGTGTTTCCTATAGGGCCAGAACAGTGAGTTTGCTCAGAACAAAAGAACTGTGCTTCCTACAAATACGGCCATATCTAGTTCAATTCTGCTTAGCAAACTGACAAGAACAGTAGATCCTCTTCAGTCCAATACACTGTACTTGCTGGGAACAGACGCGAGTGCTATTTGCACTGTGTATGGCAATGGGAAAGCAATAGTTACTTTCCTTACCAGAAAAAAACTCTTGCTCCTAGGACCAAAAACTGCATGTGATTCAACTCCATTTAGGACTGGGAAACAAACGCTAGCTCGCCTTACAAGAAACACACTCTGCATTTGAGAAAAGAGCACTCTTCTACTCTACTGTGTTTCCTATGGGGTCCGAACAGTGAGCTTGTTCAGAACAATAGAACTGTGCTTCCTACACACACGGGCCATATCTAGTTCTATTCTGCTTAGGAAACTGATAAGAACAGTAGATCCTCTTCAGTCCAACACTCTGTACATGCTGTGAACAGACGCCAGTGATATTTGCCCTGTGTATGACAAAGGGAGCGCAATAGTGACTTTCCTTACCAGAAAACAACTCTTGCTCGTAGGACAAGAAACTGCATGGGATTCAACTCCATTTAGGACTGGGAAACAAACGCTAGCTCGCCTTACAAGAAACACACTCTGCTTTTGAGAAAAGAGCACTCTTCTACTCTACTGTGTTTCCTATAGGGCCAGTACAGTGAGCTTGCTCAGAAAAAAAGAACTGTGCTTCCTACACACACGGCCATATCTAGTTCAATTCTGCTTAAGAAACTGACAAGAACTGTAGATCCTCTTCAGTCCAGTACACTGTACATGCTGTGAACAGACGCCAGTGCTATTTGCCCTGTGTATGACAATGGGAGCACAATTGTGACTCTTCTTACCAGAAAACAACTCTTGCTCGTAGGACAAGAAACTGCATGGGATATAACACCATTTAGGACTGGGTAACAAACGCTAGCTCCCCTTACACGAAACACACTCTGCTTTTGAGAAAAGAGCACTCTTCTACTCGACTGTGTTTCCTATGGTGTCTAAACAGTGAGTTTGCTCAGAATAAAAGAACTGTGCTTCCTACAAACAGGGGCCATATCTAGTTCAACTCTGCTTAGGAAACTGACAAGAACATTAGCTCTGCTTCAGTCCAATTCACTGTACTTGCTGGGAACAGACGCGAGTGCTATTTGCACTGTGTATGGCAATGGGAGCACAATAGTGACTTTCCTTACCAGAAAACAACTCTTGCTCGTAGGACAAGAAACAGCATGTGATTCAACTCCATTTAGGACTGGGAAACAAACGCTAGCTCGCCTTACAAGAAACACACTCTGCTTTTGAGAAAAGAGCACTCTTCTACTCTACTGTGTTTCCTATAGGGCCAGAACAGTGATTTTGCTCATAACAACAACTGTGCTTCCTACAAATACGGCCATATCTAGTTCAATTCTGCTTAGGAAACTGACAAGAACAGTAGATCCTCTTCAGTCCAATACACTGTACATGCTGGGAACAGACGCCAGTGCTATTTGCCCTGTGTATGACAATGGGAGCTCAATAGTGACTCTTATTACCAGAAAACAACTCTTGCTCGTAGGACCAGAAACTGCATGTGATTCAACTCCATTTAGGACTGGGAAACAAACGCTAGCTCGCCTTACAAGAAACACACTGTGCTTTTGAGAAAAGAGCACTCTTCTACTCTACTGTGTTTCCTATAGGGCCAGAACAGTGAGCTTGCTCAGATCAAAAGAACTGTGCTTCCTACACACACGGGCCATATCTAGTTCAACTCTGCTTTGGAAACTGACAAGAACAGTAGCTCCTCTTCAGTCCAATACACTGTACTTGCTGGGAACAGACGCGAGTGCTATTTGCACTTTGTATGGCAATGGTAGCGCAATAGTGACTTTCCTTACCAGAAAACAACTCTTGCTCGTAGCACCAAAAACTACATGTGATTCAACTCCATTTAGGACTGGGAAACAAATGCTAGCTCGCCTTACAAGAAACACACTCTGATTTTTCGAAAACATCACTCTTCTACTCTACTTTTTTCCTATAGGGCCAGAACAGTGAGCTTACTCAGAACAAAAGAACTGTCCTTCCTACACACACGGCCATATCTAGTTCAATTCTGCTTAGGAAACTGACAAGAACAGTAGATACTCTTCAGTCCAATACACTGTACATGCTGGGAACAGACGCCAGTGCTAATTGCCCTGTGTATGACAATGGGAGCGCAATAGTTACTTTCCTTTCCAGAAATATTCATGCTCATAGGACCAGAAATTGCATGTGATTC
>NW_026738031.1:0-27000 GCF_949786415.1 Peromyscus eremicus
GAGCAAGCTCACTGTTCTGGCCCTATAGGAAATACAGTAGAGTAGAAGAGTGCTCTTTTCTCAAAAGCAGAGTGTGTTTCTTGTAAAGCGAGCTAGAGTTTGTTTCCCAGTCCTAAATGGATTTGAGTCACATGCAGTTTTTTGTCCTACGAGCAAGTGTTGTTTTCTGGTTAGAGGAGTCACTATTGTGCTCCAATTGCCATACACAGTGCAAATAGCACTGGCGTCTGTTCCCAGGAAGTATAGTGTATTGGACTGAAAAGGATCTACTGTTCTTGTCAGTTTCATAAGCAGAGTTGAACTAGATATGTCCCGTGTGTATGAAGCACAGTTCTTTTGTTCTGAGCAAGCTCACTGTTCGGACCCCATAGGAAACACTGTAGAGTAGAAGAGTGCTCTTTTCTCAAAAGCAGAGTGTGTTTCATGTAAGGCGAGCTAGCATTTGTTTCCTAGTCCTAAATGGAGTTGAATCACATGCAGTTTCTGTTCCTACGAACAAGAGTTGTTTTCTGGTAAGGAAAGTCACTATTGTGCTCCCATTGCCCTACACAAGGCAAATAGCACTCGCTTCTTTTCCTAGCAAGTACAGTGTATTGGACTGATTAGGAGCTACTGTTCTTGTCAGTTTCCTAAGCAGAGTTGAACTAGATATCGTCCGTGTGTGTAGGAAGCACAGTTCTTTTGTTCTGAGCAAGCTCACTATGTGGACCACATAGGAAACACAGTATAGTAGAAGAGTGCTCTTTTCTCTAAAGCAGAGTGTGTTTCTTGTAAGGCGAGCTCGCGTTTGTTTCCCAGTCCTAAATGGAGTGGAATCACATGCAGTTTCTGATCCTACGAGCAAGAGTTGTTTTCTGGTAAGGAAAGTCACTATTGTGCTCCGATTGCCATACACAGTGCAAATAGCACATGCGTCTGTTCCCAGCAAGTACACTGTATTGGACTGAAGAGGAGCTACTATTCTTGTCAGTTTCCTAAGCAGAGTTGAACTAGATATGGTCCGTGTGTGTAGGAAGAACAGTTCTTTTGTTCTGGGCAAGCTCACAGTTTGGAACCCATAGGAAACACAGTAGAGTAGAAGAGTGCTCTTTTCTCTAAAGCAGAGTGTGTTTCTTGTAAGGAGAGCTAGCGTTTGTTTCCCAGTTTTAAATGGAGTTGAATCCGATGCAGTTTCTGGTACTACGAGCAAGAGTTGTTTTCTGGTAAGAAGAGTCACTATTGCACTGCCATTGCCATAGACAGGACAAATAGCACTGGCGTCTGTTCGCAGCAAGTACAGTGTATTGGACTGAAGAGGATCTACTGTTCTTGTCAGGTTCCTAAGCAGAATTGAACTAGATATGGCCGTGTGTGTGGGAAGCACAGTTCTTTTGTTCTGAGCAAGCTCACTGTTCAGACCCCATAGAAAACACAATAGAGTAGAAGAGTGCTCTTTTCTCAAAAGCAGAGTGTGTTTTTGTAAGGCAAGCTAGCGTTTGTTTCCCAGTCCTAAATGGAGTTGAACCACATGCAGTTTCTGGTCCTACGAGCAAGAGTTGTTTTCTGGTAAGGAAAGTCACTATTGCGCTCCCTTTGCCATACACAGTGCAAATAGCACTCGCGTCTTTAACCAGCAAGTACAGTGTATCGGACTGAAGAGGAGCTACTATTCTTGTCCGTTTCTTAAGGAGAGTTGAACTAGATATGGCCTGTGTGTTTAGGAAGCGCAGTTATTATGTTCTGAGCAAGCTCACTGTTCTGGCCCTGTAGGAAACACAGTAGAGTAGAATAGTACTCTTTTCTCTAAAGCAGAGTATGTTTCTTGTAAGGCGAGCTCGTGTTTGTTTCCCTGTCCTAAATGGAGTTGATTCACATGCAGTTTTTGGTCCTACGAGCAAGAGTTGTTTTCTGGTAAGAAGCGTCACTATTGTGCTCCAATTGCCATACACAGTGCAAATAGCACTCGCGTCTGTTCCCAGCAAGTACAGTTTATTGGACTGAATAGGAGCTATTGTTCTTGTCAGTTTCCTAAGCAGAGTTGAACTAGATATGGTCCGTGTGTGTAGGAAGCACAGTTCTTTTGTTCTGAGCAAGCTCACTGTTTGGACCCCATAGGAAACACCGTAGAGTAGAAGAGTGCTCTTTTCTCAAAAGCAGAGTGTGTTTCTTGTAAAGCGAGCTAGACTTTGTTTCCCAGTCCTAAATGGATTTGAGTCACATGCAGTTTTTTGTCCTACGAGCAAGAGTTGTTTTCTGGTTAGAGGAGTCACTATTGTGCTCCAATTGCCATACTCAGTGCAAATAGCACTGGCGTCTGTTCCCAGCAAGTACAGTGTATTGGACTGAATAGGAGCTACTGTTCTTGTCAGTTTCCTAAGCAGAGTTGAACTAGATATGGTCCATGTGTGTAGGAAGCACAGTTCTTTTGTTCTGAGCAAGCTCACTGTTTGGACCCCATAGGAAACACAGTAGAGTAGAAGAGTGCTTTTTTCTCAAAAGCAGAGTGTGTTTCTTGTAAGGCGAGCTAGTGTTTGTTTCCCTTTCCTAAATGGAGTTGAATCACATGCAGTTTCTGGTCCTACGAGCAAGAGTTGTTTTCTGGTAAGGAAAGACACTATTGTGTTCCCATTGCCATACACAGTGCAAATAGCCCTCCCGTCTGTTCCCAGCAAGTACAGTGTATTGGACTGAAGAGGCGCTACTGTTCTTGTCCGTTTCTTAAGCAGAGTTGAACTAGATATGGCCTGTGTGTTCAGGAAGTGCAGTTATTATGTTCTGAGCAAGCTCAGTGTTCTGGCCCTATAGGAAACACAGTAGAGTAGAAGAGTGCTCTTTTCTCTAAAGCAGAGTGTGTTTCTTGTAAGGCGAGCTCGCGTTTTTTTCCCAGTCCTAAATGGAGTTGATTCACATGCAGATTTTGGTCCTACGAGCAAGAGTTGTTTTCTGGTTAGAGGAGTCACTATTGTGCTCCAACTGCCATACACAGTGCAAATAGCACTGGCGTCTGTTCCCAGCAAGTACAGTGTATTGGACTGAAAAGGATCTACTGTTCTTGTCAGTTTCCTAAGCAGAGTTGAACTAAATATGGCCCATGTGTGTAGGAAGCACAGTTCTTTTGTTCTGAGCAAGCTCACTGTTCGGAACCCATAGGAAACACAGTAGAGTAGAAGAGTGCTCTTTTCTCAAAAGCAGTGTGTGATTCATGTAAGGCGAGCTAGCGTTTGTTTCCCAGTCCTAAATGGACTTGAATCACATGCAGTTTTTTGTCCCACGATCAAGAGTTGTTTTCTGGTAAGACGAGTCACTATTGTGCTCCAATTGCCATACACAGTGCAAAGAGCACTCACGTCTGTTCTCAGCAAGTACAGTGTATCGGACTGAAGCGGAGCTACTGTTCTTGTCAGTTTCCTAAGCAGAGTTGAACTAGATATGGCCCGTGTGTGTAGGAAGCACAGTTATTATGTTCTGAGCAAGCTCACTGTTCTGGCCCTATAGGAAACACAGTAGAGTAGAAGAGTGCTCTTTTCTCTAAAGCAGAGTGTGTTTCTTGTAAGGCGAGCTCGCGTTTGTTTCCTAGTCCTAAATGGAGTTGAGTCACAGGCAGTTTTTGGTACTATGAACAAGAGTTGTTTTCTGGTAAGAAGAGTCACTATTGCGCTCCAAATCCCATACACAGTACAAATGGCACTCGCGTCTGTCCCAGCAAGTACAGTGTATTGGACTGAATAGGAGCTACTGTTCTTGTCAGTTTCCTAAGCAGAGTTGAACTAGATATGGCCCGTGAGTAGGAAGCACACTTCTTTTGTTCTGAGCAAGCTCACTGTTCTGGCCCTATAGGAAACACAGTAGAGTAGAGGAGTGCTCTTTTCTCTAAAGCAGAGTGTGTTTCTTGTAAGGCGAGCTAGCGTTTGTTTCCCAGTCCTAAATGGAGTTGAATCACATGCAGTTTCTGGTCCTACGAGCAAGAGTTGTTTTATGGTAAGAAGAGTCACTATTGCGCTGACCGTTGCTTTACACAGGACAAATAGCACTAGAGTCTGTTCCCAGCAAGTACAGTGTATTGGACTGAAGAGGATCTACTGTTCTTGTCAGGTTCCTAAGCAGAATTGAAATAGATATGGCCGTGTGTGTGGGAAGCACAGTTCTTTTGTTCTGAGCAATCTCACAGTTTGGACCCCATAGAAAACACAGTAGAGTAGAAGAGTGCTCTTTTCTCAAAAGCAGAGTGTGTTTCTTGTAAGGCGAGCTAGCGTTTGTTTCCCAGTCCTAAATGGAGTTGAACCACATGCAGTTTCTGGTCCTACTAGCAAGAGTTGTTTTCTCGTAAGGAGAGTCACTATTGCGCTCCCTTTGCCATACACAGTGCATATAGCACTCGCGTCTTTTCCCAGCAAGTACAGTGTATCGGACTGAAGAGGAGCTACTGCTCTTGTCCGTTTCTTAAGCAGAGTTGAACTACATATGGTGTGTGTGTAGGAAGCACAGTTCTTTTGTTCTGAGAAAGCTCACTGTTTGGACAACATAGGAAACACAGTAGAGTAGAAGAGTGCTCTTTTCTCTAAAGCAGAGTGTGTTTCTTGATAGGCGAGCTAGAGTTTGTTTCCCAATCCTAAATGGAGTTGAATCACATGCAGTTTCTGGTCCTACGAGCAAGAGTTGTTTCTTGGTAAGGAAAGTCACTATTGCGCTCCCGTTGCCATACACAGTGCAAATAGCACTCCCGTCTGTTCCCAGGAAGTTCAGTGTATTGGACTGAAAAAGAGCTACTGTTCTTCTCAGTTTCCTAAGCAGAGTTGAACTAGATATGGCCCGTGTGTCTAGGAAGCACAGTTCATTTGTTCTGAGAAAGCTCACTGTTCTGGCCCTATAGGAAACACAGTAGAGAAGAAGAGTGCTCTTTTTTCAAAAGCAGAGTGTGTTTTTGTAAGTAGAGCTAGCGTTTGTTTCCTAGTCCTAAATGGAGTTGAATCACATGCAGTTTCTGGAACTACGAACAAGATTTGTTTTCTGGTAAGGAAAGTCACTATTGCGCTCCCATTGCCCTACATAAGGCAAATAGCACTCGCGTCTTTTCCCAGCAAGTACAGTGTATTGGACTGAAGAGGATCTACTGATTTGTCAGGTTCCTAAGCAGAATTGAACTAGATATGGCCGTGTGTGTAGGAAGCACAGTTCTTTTGTTCTTAGCAAGCTCACTGTTTGGACCCCATAGGAAACACAGTAGAGTAGAAGAGTGCTCTTTTCTCTAAAGCAGAGTGTGTTTCTAAGGCGAGCTTGCGTTTGTTTCCAAGTCCTAAATGGAGTGGAATCACATGCAGTTTCTGGTCCTACGAGCAACAGTTGTTTTCTAGTAAGAAAGTCACTATTGCGTTGCCATTGCCATACACAGTGCAAATAGCCCTCCCATATGTTCCCAGCAAGTACAGTGTATTGGACTGAAGAGGATCTACTGTTCTTGTCAGGTTCCTAAGCACAATTGAACTAGATATGGCCGTGTGTGTAGGAAGCACAGTTCTTTTGTTCTTAGAAAGCTCACTGTTCGGACCCCATAGGAAACACTGTAGAGTAGAAGAGTGTTCTTTTCTCAAAAGCAGAGTGTGTTTCTTATAACGCGAGCTAGCGTTTGTTTCCCATTCCTAAATGGAGTTGAATCACATGCAGTTTCTGGTCCTAGGAGCAAGAGTTGTTTTCTGGTAAGGAAAGTCACTATTGAGCTCCCGTTGCCATACACAGTGCAAACAGCACTCGCGTCTGTTCCCAGTAAGTACAGTGTATCGGACTGAAGAGGAGCTACTGTTCTTGTCAGTTTCCTAAGCAGAGTTGAAGTAGATATGGCCCCTGTTTGTAGGAAGCACAGTTCTTATGTTCTGAGCAAGCTCACTGTTCTGGCCCTATAGGAAACACAGTAGAGTAGAAGAGTGCTCTTTTCTCAAAAGCAGAGTGTGTTCCTTGTAAGGCGAGCTAGCGTTTGTTTCCCAGTCCTAAATGGCGTTGAATCACATGCAGTTTCTGGTCCTACGAGCAACAGTTGTTTTCTAGTAAGAAAGTCACTATTGCGTTGCCATTGCCATACACAGTGCAAATAGCCCTCCCATATGTTCCCAGCAAGTACAGTGTATTGGACTGAAGAGGATCTACTGTTCTTGTCAGGTTCCTAAGCACAATTGAACTAGATATGGCCGTGTGTGTAGGAAGCACAGTTCTTTTGTTCTTAGAAAGCTCACTGTTCGGACCCCATAGGAAACACTGTAGAGTAGAAGAGTGTTCTTTTCTCAAAAGCAGAGTGTGTTTCTTATAACGCGAGCTAGCGTTTGTTTCCCATTCCTAAATGGAGTTGAATCACATGCAGTTTCTGGTCCTAGGAGCAAGAGTTGTTTTCTGGTAAGGAAAGTCACTATTGAGCTCCCGTTGCCATACACAGTGCAAACAGCACTCGCGTCTGTTCCCAGTAAGTACAGTGTATCGGACTGAAGAGGAGCTACTGTTCTTGTCAGTTTCCTAAGCAGAGTTGAAGTAGATATGGCCCCTGTTTGTAGGAAGCACAGTTCTTTTGTTCTGAGCAAGCTCACTGTTCGGACCCCATAGGAAACACTGTAGAGTAGAAGAGTGCTCTTTTCTCAAAAGCAGAGTGTGTTTCTTGTAAAGCGAGTTAGAGTTTGTTTCCCAGTCCTAAGTGGAGTTGAGTCACATGCAGTTTTTTGTCCTATGAGCAAGATTGTTTTCTGGTAAGACGAGTCACTATTGTGCTCCAATTGCCATACACAATGCAAATAGCACTGGTGTCTGTTCCCAGCAAGTACAGTGTATTGGAGTGAATAGGATCTACTGTTCTTGTCAGTTTCCTAAGCAGAGTTGAAATAGATATGGCCTGTGTGTGTAGGAAGCACAGTTCTTTTGTTCTGAGCAAGCTCACTGTTCGGAAACCATAGGAAACACAGTAGAGTAGAAGAGTGCTCTTTTCTCAAAAGCAGAGTGTGTTTCTGTAAGGCAAGCTAGCGTTTGTTTCCCAGTCCTAAATGGAGTGGAATCACATGCAGTTTCTGGTTCTACGAGCAAGAGTTGTTTTCTGGTAAGAATAGTCACTATTGCGCTGCCATTGCCATACACAGGACAAATAGCACTGGCGTCTATTCCCAGCAAGTACAGTGTATTGGACTGAATTGGAGCTACTGTTCTTGTCAGTTTCCTAAGCAGAGTTGAACTAGATATGGTCCATGTGTGCAGGAAGCACAGTTCTTTTGTTCTGAGCAAGCTCACTGTTTGGACCCCATAGGAAACACAGTAGAGTAGAAGAGTGCTCTTTTCTCAAAAGCAGAGTGTGTTTCTTGTAAGGCGAGCTAGCGTTTGTTTCCTAGTCCTAAATGGAGTTGAATCACATGCAGTTTCTGGTCCTACAAACAAGAGTTGTTTTCTGGTAAAGAAAGTCACTATTGTGCTCCCATTGCCATACACAGGGCAAATAGTACTCGTGACTGTTCCCAGCAAGTACAGTGTATTGGAATGAAGAGGAGCTACTGTTCTTGTAAGGTTCCTAAGCAGAATTCAACTAGATATGGTCCGTGTGTGTAGGAATCACAGTTGTTTTGTTCTGAGCAAGCTCACTCTTTGGACCACATAGGAAACACAGGAGAATAGAAGAGTGCTCTTTTCTCTAAAGCATAGTGTGTTTCTTGTAAGGCTAGCTTGCGTTTGTTTCCCAGTCCTAAATGGAGTTTAATCACATGCAGTTTCTGGTCCTACGAGCAAGAGTTGTTTTCTTGTAAGGAAAGTCACTATTGCGCTCCCATTGCCATACACAGTGCAAATAGCACTGGCGTCTGTTCCCAGCAAGTACAGTGTATCTGACTGAAGAGGAGCTATTGTTCTTGTCAGTTTTCTAAGCAGAGTTGAACTAGATATGGTCCGTGTGTGTAGGAAGCACAGTTCTTTTGTTCTGAGCAAGCTCACTGTTCTGACCACATAGGAAACACAGTAGAGTAGAAGAGTGCTTTTTTCTCAAAAGCAGAGTGTGTTTCTTGTAAGATGAGCTAGCATTTGTTTCCTAGTCCTAAATGGAGTTGAATCACATGCAGTTTCTGTTCCTAAGAACAAGAGTTGTTTTCTGGTAAGAAAGTCACTATTGCGCTGCCATTGCCATACACAGTGCAAATAGCCCTCCCGTCTGTTCCCAGAAAGTACAGTGTATTAAACTGAAGAGGATCTACTGTTCTTGTCAGGTTCCTAAGCAGAATTGAACTAGATATGGCCGTGTGTGTAGAAAGCACAGTTCTTTTGTTCTGAGCAAGCTCACTCTTCGGACCCCAAAGGAAACACAGTAGAGTAGAAGAGAGTTCTTTTTTCAGAAGCAGAGTGTATTTCTTATAACGCGAGCTAGCGTTTGTTACCCATTCCTAAATGGAGTTGAATCACATGCAGTTTCTGGTCCTAGGAGCAAGAGTTGTTTTCTGGTAAGGAAAGTCACTATTGCGCTCCCATTGCCATACACAGTGCAAATAGCACTCGCGTCTGTTCCCAGTAAGTACAGTGTATTGGACTGAAGAGGAGATACTGTTCTTGTCAGTTTCCTAAGCAGAGTTGAACTAGATATGGCCCGTGTGTGTAGGAAGCACAGTTCTTATGTTCTGAGCAAGCTCACTGTTCTGGCCCTATAGGAAAAACAGTAGAGTAGAAGAGTGCTCTTTTCTCTGAAGCAGATTGTGTTTCTTGTAAGGCGAGCTAGCGTTTGTTTCCCAGTCCTAAATGGAGTTGAATCACATGCAGTTTCTGGTCCTACGAGCAAGAGTTGTTTTATGGTAAGAATAGTCACTATTGCGCTGCCATTGCCATACACAGAACAAATAGCACTGTTGTCTGTTCCCAGCAAGTACAGTGTATTGGACTGAAGAGGATCTACTGTTCTTGTCAGGTTCCTAATCAGAATTCAACTAGATAATGCCGTGTGTGTAGGAAGCACAGTTCTTTTGTTCTGAGCAAGCTGACTGTTCTGGCCCTACAGGAAACACAGTAGAGTAGAACAGTGCTCTTTTCTCAAAAGCAGAGTGTGTTTCTTGTTAGGCGAGCTAGAGTTTGTTTCCCATTCCTAAATGGAGTTGAGTCACATGAAGTTTTTTGTCCTATGAGCAAGAGTTGTTTTCTGGTCAGACGAGTCACTATTGTGCTCCAATTGTTATACACAGTGCAAATAGCACTCGCGACTGTTCCCAGCAAGTACAGTGTATTGGAATGAAGAGGAGCTACTGTTCTTGTAAGGTTCCTAAGCAGAATTGAACTATATATGGTCCGTGTGTGTAGGAAGCACAGTTGTTTTGTTCTGAGCAAGCTCACTGTTTGGACCACATAGGAAACACAAGAGAATAGAAGAGTGCTCTTTTCTCAAAAGAAGAGTGTGTTTCTTGTAAGGCGAGCTAGTGTTTGTTTCCCAGTCCTAAATGGAGTTGAATCACATGCAGTTTCTGGTCCTATGAGCAATAGTTGTTTTCTGGTAAGGAAAGTCATTATTGCGCTCCCATTGCCATACACAGTGCAAATAGCACTCGCGTCTGTTCCCAGCAAGTACAGTGTATCGGACTGAAGGGGAGCTACTGTTCTTGTCAGTTTCCTAAGCAGAGTTGAACTAGATATGGTTCATGTGTGCAGGAAGCACAGTTCTTTTATTCTGAGCAAGCTCACTGTTCGGACCCCATAGGAAACACAGTAGAATAGAAGAGTGCTCTTTTCTCAAAAGTAGAGTGTGTTTCTTGTAAGGCAAGCTAGAGTTTGTTTCCCAGTCCAAAATGGAGTTGAATCACATGCAGTTTCTGGTCCTACGATCAAGAGTTGTTTTTTGGTAAGGAAAGTCACTATTGCGCTCCCTTTGCCCTACACAAGGCAAATAGCACTCGCGTCTTTTCCCAGCAAGTACAATGTATTGGACTGAATAGGAGCTACTGTTCTTGTCAGTTTCCTAAGCAGAGTTGAACTAGATATGGTCCGTGTGTGTAGGAAGCACAGTTCTTTTGTTCTGAGCAAGCTCACTGTTTGGACCCCATAGGAAACACAGTAGAGTAGAAGAGTGCTCTTTTCTCAAAAACAGATTGTGTTTCTTGTAAGGCGAACCAGCGTTTGTTTCTCAGTCCTAAATGGAGTTGAATCACATGCAGTGTCTGGTCCTATGAACAAGAGTTGATTTCTGGTAAGGAAAGTCACTATTGCCCTCCCATTGCCATACACAGTGCAAAAAGCAATTGTGTCTGTTCCCAGCAAGTACAGTGTATTGGACTGAAGGGGATCTACTGTTCTTATCAGTTTCCTAAGCAGAGTTGAACTAGATATGGCCCGTGTGTTTAGGAAGCACAGTTATTATGTTCTGAGCAAGCT
Source organism: Peromyscus eremicus (assembly GCF_949786415.1). NCBI lineage: Eukaryota > Metazoa > Chordata > Mammalia > Rodentia > Cricetidae > Peromyscus > Peromyscus eremicus. Next base: position 10,336 of record NW_026738031.1, read on the forward strand.
CACTGTTCTGGCCCTATATGGAACGCAGTAGAGTAGAAGAGTGCTCTTTTCTCTAAAGCAGAGTGTGTTTCTTGTAAGGCGAGCTCGCGTTTGTTTCCTAGTCCTAAATGGAGTTGAGTCTCATGCAGTTTTTGGTCCAACGAGCAAGAGTTGTTTTCTGGTAAGAAGAGTAACTATTGTGCTCCAAACGCCATACACAGTGCAAATAGCACTTGCGTCTGTTCCCAGCAAGTACAGTGTATTGGACTGAATAGGAGCTACTGTTCTTGTCAGTTTCCTAAGCAGAGTTGAACTAGATATGATCCATGTGTGTAGGAAGCACAGTTCTTTTGTTATGAGCAAGCTCACTGTTTGGACCCCATAGGAAACACAGTAGAGTAGAAGAGTGCTCTTTTCTCAAAAGCAGAGTGTGTTTCTTGTAAGGCGAGCTAGCATTTGTTTCCCAGTCCTAAATGGAGTTGAATCACATGCAGTTTCTGGTCCTACGAGCAAGAGTTGTTTTATGGTAAGAAGAGTCACTATTGCGCTGCCATTGCCATACACAGGACAAATAGCACTGGCGTCTGTTCCCAGCAATTACAGTGTATTGGACTGAAGAGAATCTACTGTTCTTGTCAGGTTCTTAAGCAGAATTGAACTAGATATGGCCCTATGTAGGAAGCACAGTACTTTTGTTCTGAGCAAGCTCACTGTTCGGACCCCATAGGAAACACAGTAGAGTAGAAGAGTGCTCTTTTCTCAAAAGCAGAGTGTGTTCTTTGTAAGGCGAGCTACGTTTGTTTCCCAGTCCTAAATGGAGTTGAATCACATGCAGTTTCTGGTCCAACGAGCAAGAGTTGTTTTCTGGTAAGGAAAGTCACTATTGTGCTTCCATTGCCATACAGTGCAAATACCACTCACATCTGTTCCCAGCAAGTACAGTGTATGGGACTGAAGAGGAGCTACTGTTCATGTCAGTTTCCTAAGCAGAGTTGAACTACATATGGTCCGTGTGTGTAGGAAGCACAGTTCTTTTGTTCTGAGCAAGCTCACTGTTTGGACCCCATAGGAAACACAGTAGAGTAGAAGAGTGCTCTTTTCTCTAAAGCAGAGTGTGTTTCTTGTAAGGCAAGCTAGCGTTTGTTTCCCAGTCCTAAATGGAGTTGAATCCCATGCAGTTTCTAGTCCTACGAGCAAGAGTTGTTTTATGGTAAGAAGAGTCACTAATGCGCTGCCATTGCCATACACAGGACAAATAGCACTGGTGTCTGTTCGCAGCAAGTACAGTGTATTGGAATGAAGAGCATCTACTGCTCTTGTCAGGTTCCTAAGCAGAATTGAACTAGATATGTCCGTGTGTGTAGGAAGCACAGTTCTTTTGTTCTGAGCAAGCTCACTGTTCGGACCCCATAGGAAACACAATAGAGTAGAAGAGTGCTCTTTTCTCAAAAGCAGAGTGTGTTTTTTGTAAGGCAATCTAGCGTTTGTTTCCCAGTCCTAAATGGAGTTGAATCTCATGCAGTTTCTGGTCCTACGAGCAAGAGTTGTTTTCTGGTAAGGAAAGTCGCAATTGCGCTCCATTTGCCATACACAGTACAAATAGCACTCGCGTCTGTTCCCAGCAAGTACAGTGTATCGGACTGAAGAGGAGCTACTGTTCTTGTCAGGTTCCTAAGCAGAGTTGAACGAGATATGGCCCGTGTGTTGGAAACACAGTTTTTTGTTTGAGTAAGCTCACTGTTTGGACCCCATAGGAAACACAGTAGAGTAGAAGGGTGCTCTTTTCACAAAAGCAGAGTGTGTTTCTTGTAAGGCGAGCTAGTGTTTGATTCCCAGTCCTAAATGGAGTTGAATCACATGCAGTTTCTGGTCCTTGGAACAAGAGTTGTGTTCTGGTAAGAAGAGTCACTATTGCGCTGCCATTGCCATACACAGGACAAATAACACTGGCGTCTTTTCCCCGCAAGTACAGTGTATTGGTTCGAAGAGTATCTACTGTTCTTGTCAGGTACCTAAGCAGACTTGAACTAGATATGGCCGTGTGTAGAAAGCACAGTTTTTTTTGGTTCTGAGCAAGCTCACTGTTCGGAACCCATAGGCAACAGAGTAGAGTAGAAGAGTGCTCTTTTCTCAAAAGTAGAGTGTGTTTCTTGGAAGGCAAGCTAGCGTTTGGTTCCCAGTCCTAAATGGAGTTGAGTCACATGCAGTTTTTTGTCCTCCGAGCAAGAGTTGTTTTCTGGTAAGACGAGTCACTATTGTGCTCCAATAGCCATGCACAGTGCAAATAGCACTCGCGTCTGTTCCCCGCAAGTACCGTGTATTGGACTGAAGAGGAGCTACTGTTCTTGTCAGTTTCCTAAGCAGAGTTGAACTAGATATGGCCAGTGTGTGTAGGAAGCACAGTTCTTTTGTTCTGAGCAAGCTCACTGTTCTGCCCCTATAGGAAACACAGTAGAGTAGAAAAGTGCTCTTTTCTCTAAAGCAGATTGTCTTTCTTGTAAGGCGAGCTAGCGTTTGTTTCCCAGTCCTAAATGGAGTTGAATCCCATGCAGTTTCTTGTCCTACGAGCAAGAGTTGTTTTATGGTATGAATAGTCACTATTGTGCTGCCATTGCCATACACAGGACAAATAGCACAGGCTTCTGTTCCCAGCAAGTACAGTGTATTGGACTGAAGAGGATCTACTGTTCTTGTCAGGTTCCTAATCAGAATTGAACTAGATATGGCCGTGTGTGTAGGAACACAGTTCTTTTGTTCTCAGCAAGCTCACTGTTCTGGCCTTACAGGAAACACAGTAGAGTAGAAGAGTGCTCTTTTCTCAAAAGCAGAGTATGTTTCATGTAAGGCGAGCTAGAGTTTCTTTCCCAGTCCTAAATGGAGTTGAGTCACATGCAGTTTTTTGTCCTATGAGCAAGAGTTGTTTTCTGGTAAGACGAGTCACTATTGTGATCCGATTGCCATACACAGTGCAAATAGCACTCGCGTCTGTTCCCAGCAAGTACAGTGTATTGGAGTGAAGAGGAGCTACTGTTCTTGTCAGATTCCTAAGCAGCGTTGAACTAGATATGGTCCGTGTGTAGGAAGCACAGTTTATTGTTCTGAGCAAGCTCACTGTTTGGACCCCATTGGAAACACAGTAGAGTAGAAGAGTGCTCTTTTCTCAAAAGCAGAGTGTGTTTCTTGTAAGGCGAGCTAGTGTTTGTTTCCCAGTCCTAAATGGAGTTGAATCACATGCAGTTTCTGGTCCTAAGAGCAAGAGTTGTTTTCTGGTAAGAAGAGTCACTATTGCGCTGCCATTGCCATACACAGGACAAATAGCACTGGCGTCTGTTTCCAGCAAGTACAGTGTATTGGACTGAAGAGGATCTACTGTTCTTGTCAGGTTCCTAAGAAGAATTGAACTAGATATGGCAGTGTGTGTAGGAAGCACAGTTTTTTTTTGTTCTGAGCAAGCTCACTGTTCGGACCCCATAGGAAACACAGTAGAGTAGAAGAGTGCTCTTTTCTCAAAAGCAGAGTGTGTTACTTGTAAGGCGAGCTAGCGTTTGTTTCCCAGTCCTAAATGGAGTTGAATCCCATGCAGTTTCTGGTCCTACGAGCAAGAGGTGTTTTCTGGTAAGAAGAGTCACTATTGCGCTGCCATTGCCACACACAGGAAAAATAACACTGGCGTCTTTTCCCAGCAAGTACAGTGTATTGGATGGAAGAGGATCTACTGTTCTTGTCAGGTTCCTAAGCAGACTTGAACTAGATAGGGCCGTGTGTAGAAAGCACTGTTTTTTTGTTCTGAGCAAACTCACTGTTAGGAACCCATAGGAAACACAGTAGAGTAGAAGAGTGCTCTTTTCTCAAAAGCAGAGTGTGTTCCTTGTAAGACGAGCTAGCGTTTGTTTCCCAGTCCTAAATGTAGTTGAGTCACATGCAGTTTTTTGTCCTACGAGCAAGAGTTGTTTTCTCGTAACACGAGTCACTATTGTGCTCCAATAGCCATACACAGTGCAAAAGCACTCGCGGCTGTTCCCCGCAAGTACAGTGTATTGGACTGAAGAGGGTCTACTGCTCTTGTCAGGTTCCTAATCAGAATTGAACTAGATATGGCCGTGTGTATAGGAAGCACAGTTCTTTTGTTCTGAGCAAGCTCACTTTTCGGAAACCATAGGAAACACAGTAGAGTAGAAAAGTGCTCTTTTCTCAAAAGCAGAGTGTGGTTTTTGTAAGGCAAGCTAACGTTTGTTTCCCAGTCCTAAATGGAGTTGAATCACATGCAGATTCTGGTCCTACGAACAAGAGTTGTTTTCTGGTAAGGAAAGTCACATTGCGCTCCCATTGCCATACACAGTGCAAATAGCACTCACGTCTGTTCCCAGCAAGTACAGTGTATTGGACTGAATAGGTGCTACTGTTCTTGTCAGTTTCCAAAGCAGAGTTGAACTAGATATGATCCGTGTGTGTAGGAAGCACAGTTCTTTTGTTCTGAGCAAGCTCACTGTTTGGAACCCATAGGAAACACAGTAGAGTAGAAGAGTGCTCTTTTCTCTAAAGCAGAGTGTGTTTCTTGTAAGGCGAGCTAGCGTTTGTTTCGCAGTCCTAAATGGAGTTGAATCCCATGCAGTTTTTGGTACTACGAGCAAGAGTTGTTTTCTGGTAAGAAGACTCACTATTGCGCTGCCATTGCCATACACAGGACAAATAGCACTGGCGTCTGTTTGCAGCAAGTACAGTGTATTGGACTGAAGAAGATCTACTGTACTTGTCAGGTTCCTAAGCAGAGTTGAACTAGATATGCCCCGTGTGTGTAGGAAGCACAGTTCTTTTTTTCTGAGCAAGCTCACTGTTTTGGCCCTATAGGAAACACAGTAGAGTAGACGAGTGCTCTTTTCTCAAAAGCAGTGTGTGTTCCTTGTAAAGCGAGCCAGAGTTTGTTTCCCAGTCCTAAATGGAGATGAGTCACATGCAGTTTTTTGTCCTATGAGCAAGAGTTGTTTTCTGGTAAGACGAGTTTCTATTGTGCTCCAATTGCCATACACAGTGCAAATAGCACTGGCGTCTGTTCCCAGCAAGTACAGTGTATTGGACTGAAGAGGGTCTACTGTTCTTGTCAGTTTCCTGAGCAGAGTTGAACTAGATATGGCCCGTGTGTTTAGGAAGCACAGTTCTTTTGTTCTGAGCAAGCTCACTGTTCTGGTCCTATAGGAAACATAGTAGAGTAGAAGCGTGCTCTTTTCTCAAAAGCAGAGTGTGTTTCTTGTAAGGCTAGCTAGTGTTTGTTTCCCAGTCAGAAACGAAGTTGAATCCCATGCAGTTTCTGATCCTACGAGCAAGAGTTGTTTTCTGGTAAGAAGAGTCACTATTGAGCTCCTAATGTCATATACAGTGCAAATAGCTCTCCCGTCTGCTTCCAGCATATACAGTGTATTGGAAAGAAGAGGAGCTTCTGTTCTTGTCAGTTTCCTAAGCAGAGTTGAACTAGATATGACCCGTGTGTGTAGTAAGCACAGTTCTTTTGTTCTGTGCAAGCTCACTGTTCGGACTCCATTGGAAACACAGTAGAGTAGAAGAGTGCTCTTTTCTCAAAAGCAGAGTGTGTTTCTTGTAAGGCTAGCTAGCGTTTGTTTCCCAGTCAGAAACGGAGTTGAATCCCACGCAGTTTCTGGTCCTGCAAGCAAGAGTTGTTTTCTGGTAAGAAGAGTCACTATTGCGTTCCCTTGCCATACACAGTGCAAATAGCACTCGAGTCTGTTCCCAGCAAGTACAGTTTATTGGACTGAAGAGGAGCTACTGTTCTTGTCAGTTTTCTAAGCAGGGTTGAACTAGATATGGCCCGTGTGTTTAGGAAGCACAGTTCTTTTGTTCTGAGCAAGCTCACTGTTCTGGTCCTATAGGAAACATAGTAGAGTAGAAGCGTGCTCTTTTCTCAAAAGCAGAGTGTGTTTCTTGTAAGGCTAGCTAGTGTTTGTTTCCCAGTCAGAAACGAAGTTGAATCCCATGCAGTTTCTGGTCCTACGAGCAAGAGTTGTTTTCTGGTAAGATGAGTCACTATTGAGTTCCCAATGTCATATACAGTGCAAATAGCTCTCGCGTCTTCTTCCAGCAAGTACAGTGTATGGGAAAGAAGAGGAGCTTCTGTTCTTGTCAGTTTCCTAAGCAGAGTTGAACTAGATATGACCCGTGTGTGTAGTAAGCACAGTTCTTTTGTTCTGAGCAAGCTCACTGTTCGGACTCCATTGGAAACACAGTAGAGTAGAAGAGTGCTCTTTTCTCAAAAGCAGAGTGTGTTTCTTGTAAGGCTAGCTAGTGTTTGTTTCCCAGTCAGAAACGAAGTTGAATCCCATGCAGTTTCTGGTCCTACGAGCAAGAGTTGTTTTCTGGTAAGAAGAGTCACTATTGAGCTCCCAATGTCATATACAGTATAAATAGCTCTCGCGTCTGCTTCCAGCAAGTACAGTGTATGGGAAAGAAGAGGAGCTTCTGTTCTTGTCAGTTTCCTAAGCAGAGTTGAACTAGATATGGCCCGTGTGTTTAGGAAGCACAGTTCTTTTGTTCTGAGCAAGCTCACTGTTCTGGTCCTATAGGAAACATAGTAGAGTAGAAGCGTGCTCTTTTCTCCAAAGCAGAGTGTGTTTCTTGTAAGGCTAGCTAGTGTTTGTTTCCCAGTCAGAAACGAAGTTGAATCCCATGCAGTTTCTGGTCCTACGAGCAAGAGTTGTTTTCTGGTAAGAAGAGTCACTATTGAGCTCCCAATGTCATATACAGTGCAAATAGCTCTCGCGTCTGCTTCCAGCAAGTACAGTGCATGGGAAAGAAGAGGAGCTTCTGTTCTTGTCAGTTTCCTAAGCAGAGTTGAACTAGATATGACCCGTGTGTGTAGGAAGCACAGTTCTTTTTTTCTGAGCAAGCTCACTGTTCGGACACCATAGGAAACACAGTAGAGTAGAAGAGTGCTCTTTTCTCAAAAGCATAGTGTGTTTCTTGTAAGGCGAGCTAGCATTCGTTTCCCAGTCATAAATGGAGTTGAATCCCATGCAGTTTCCGGTCCTACGAGCAAGAGTTGTTTTCTGGTAAGAAGAGTCACAATTACCTTCCCATTGTCATACACAGGGCAAATAGCACGGGTGTCTGTTCCCAGCATGTACAGTGTATTGGACTGAAAAGGATCTACTGTTCTTGTCACTTTCCTAAGCAGAGTTGAACTAGATATGGCCCGTGTGTGTAGGAAGCACAGTTCTTTTGTTCTAAGCAAGCTCACTCTTCTGGCCTTATAGGAAACACAGTGGAGAAGAAGAGTGCTCTTTTCTCAAAAGCAGAGTGTGTTTCTTGTAAGGCTAGCTAGTGTTTGTTTCCCAGTCAGAAACGGAGTTGAATCCATTGCAGTTTCTGGTCCTACGAGCAAGAGTTGTTTTCTGGTAAGAAGAGTCACTATTGCGCTCCCATTGCCATACACAGTGCAAATAGCACTCGCGTCTGTTCCCAGCAAGTACAGTGTATTGGACAGAAGAGGAGATAGTGTTCTTGTCAGTTTTCTAACCAGAGTTGAAGTAGATATGGCCCGTGTGTGTAGGAAGCACAGTTCTTTTGTTCTGAGCAAGCTCACTGTTCGGACTCCATTGGAAACACAGTAGAGTAGAAGAGTGCTCTTTTCTCAAAAGCAGAGTGTGTTTCTTGTAAGGCTAGCTAGTGTTTGTTTCCCAGTCAGAAACGGAGTTGAATCCCACGCAGTTTCTGGTCCTGCAAGCAAGAGTTGTTTTCTGGTAAGAAGAGTCACTATTGCGTTCCCTTGCCATACACAGTGCACATAGCACTCGAGTCTGTTCCCAGCAAGTACAGTGTATTGGACTGAAGAGGAGCTACTGTTCTTCTCAGTTTTCTAAGCAGAGTTGAACTAGATATGGCCCGTGTGTGTAGGAAGCACAGTTCTTTTGTTCTGAGCAAGCTCACTGTTCTGGCCCTATAGGAAACACAGTAGAGTAGAAGAGTGCTCTTTTCTCAAAATAGAGTGTGTTTCTTGTAGGGTGAGCTAGAGTTTGTTTCCCAGTCCTAAAGGGATTTGAATCACATGCAGTTTCTGGTACTACGAGCAAGAGTTGTTTTCTGGTAAGGAAAGTCACTATTGTGCTCCCTTTGCCATACACAGTGCAAAAAGCACTCGCGTCTGTTCCCAGCACGTACAGTGTATTGGACTGAAGAGGAGCTACTGTTCTTGTCAGGTTCCTAAGCAGAGTTGAACTAGATATGGCCCGTGTGTCTAGGAAGCACAGTTCTTATGTTCTGAGCAAGCTCACTGTTCTGGCCCTATAGGAAACACAGTAGAGTAGAAGAGTGCTCTTTTCTCTAAAGTAGAGTGTATTTCTTGTAAGGCGAGCTCGCATTTGTTTCCCAGTCCTAAATAGAATTGAGTCACAGGCAGTTTTTGGTCCTATGAGCAAGAGTTGTTTTCTGGTAAGAAGAGTCACTATTGCGCACCAAATGCCATACACAGTGCAAATAGCACTCGCGTCTGTTCCCAGCAAGTACAGTGTATTGGACTGAAGAGGAGCTACTGTTCTTCTCAGTTTCCTAAGCAGAGTTGAACTAGATATGGCCCGTGTGTGTAGGAAGCACAGTTCTTTTTTTCTGAGCAAGCTCACTGTTTTGGCCCTATAGGAAACACAGTAGAGTAGAAGGGTGCTCTTTTCTCAAAAGCAGAGTGTGTTTCTTGTAAAGCGAGCTAGAGTTTGTTTCCCAGTCCTAAATGGAGTTGAGTCACATGCAGTTTTTTGTCCTATGAGCAAGAGTTGTTTTCTGGTAAGACGAGTCACTATTGTGGTCCAATTGCCATACACAGTGCAAATAGCACTGTCGTCTGTTCCCAGCAAGTACAGTGTATTGGACTGAAGAGGGTCTACTGTTCTTGTCAGTTTCCTGAGCAGAGTTGAACCAGATATGGCCCGTGTGTGTAGGAAGCACAGTTCTTTTGTTCTAAGCAAGCTCACTCTTCTGGCCTTATAGGAAACACAGTAGAGTAGAAGAGTGCTCTTTTCTCAAAAGCAGAGTGTGTTTCTTGTAAGGCTAGCTAGTGTTTGTTTCCCAGTCCTAAATGGCGTTGTATCACATGCAGTTTGTAGTCCTATGAGCAAGAGTTGTTTTCTGGTAAGGAAAGTCACTATTGCGCTCTCATTGCCATATACAGTGCAAATAGCACTCGCGTCTGTTCCCAGCAAGTACAGTGTATTGGACTGAAGAGGATCTACTGTTCTTGTCAGGTTCCTAAGCAGAGTTGAACTAGATATGGCCGGTGTGTGTAGGAAGCACAGTTATTATGTTCTGAGCAAGCTCACTGTTCTGGCCCAATAGGAAACACAGTAGAGTAGAAGAGTGCTCTTTTCTCTAAAGTAGAGTGTATTTTTTGTAAGGCGAGCTCGCATTTGTTTCCCAGTCCTAAATAGAATTGAGTCACATGCAGTTTTTGGTCCTACGAGCAAGAGTTGTTTTCTGGTAAGAAGAGTCACTATTGTGCTCCAATTGCCATACACAGTGCAAATAGCACTCGCGTCTGTGCCCAGCAAGTACAGTGTATTGGACTGAACAGGAGCTACTGTTCTTGTCAGATTCCTAAGCAGAGTTGAACTAGATATGGTCCATGTGTGTAGAAAGCACAGTTATTATGTTCTGAGCAAGCTCACTGTTCTTGCCCTATAGGAAACACAGTAGAGTAGAAGAGTGCTCTTTTCGCAGAAGCAGAGTGTGTTTTTGTAAGGCGAGCTAGCATTTGTTTCCCAGTCCTAAATGGAGTGGAATCACATGCAGTTTCTGGTCCTACGGGCAAGCGTTGTTTTATGGTAAGAATAATCACTATTGCGCTGCCATTGCCATACACAGAACAAATAGCACTGGCGTCTGTTCTCAGCAAGTACAGTGTGTTGAACGGAAGAGGATCTACTGTTCTTGTCAGGTTCCTAAACAGAATTGATCTAGATATGGCCGTGTGTGTAGGAAGCACAGTTTTTTTGTTCTGAGCAAGCTCATTGTTCGGACCCCATAGGAAACACAGTAGAGTAGAAGAGTGCTCTTTTCTCAAAAGCAGAGTGTGTTTCTTGTAAGGCGAGCTAGCGTTTGTTTCCCAGTCCTAAATGGAGTTGAATCACATGAAGTTTCTGGTCCTACAAACAAGAGTTGTTTTCTGGTAAGGAAAGTCACTGTTGCGCTCCCATTGCCATACACAGTGCAAATAGCACTCCTGTCTGTTCTCAGCAAGTACAGTGTATTGGACTGAAGAGGATCTACTGTTCTTGTCAGGTTCCTAAGCAGAGTTGAAATAGATATGGCCCGTGTGTGTAGAAAGCACAGTTATTATGTTCTGAGCAAGCTCACTGTTCTGGCCCTATAGGAAACACAGTAGAGTTGAAGAGTGCTCTTTTCTCTAAAGCAGAGTGTATTTCTTGTAAGGCGAGCTCGCATTTGTTTCCCAGTCCTAAATAGAGTTGAGTCACAGGCAGTTTTTGGTCCTATGAGCAAGAGTTGTTTTCTGGTAAGAAGAGTCACTATTGTGCTCCCAATGCCAAACACAGTGCAAATAGCACTCGCGTCTGTTCCAAGCAAGTACAGTGTATCGGACTGAAGAGGAGCTACTGTTCTTGTCAGTTTCCTTAGCAGAGTTGAACTAGATAGGGCCCGTGTGTGTAGGAAGCACAGTTCTTATGTTCTGAGCAAGCTCACTGTACTGGCACTACAGGAAACACAGTAGAGTAGATGAGTGCTCTTTTCTCTAAAGCAGAGTGTGTTTCTTGTAAGGCAAGCTATCGTTTGTTTCCCAGTCCTAAATGGAGTTGAAACCCATGCAGTTTCTGATACTACGAGCAAGAGTTGTTTTCTGGTTAGAAGAGATACTATCGCGCTGCCATTGCCATACACAGGACAAAAAGCACTGGCGTCTGTTCGCAGCAAGTACAGTGTATTGGACTGAAGAGGATCTACTGTTCTTGTCAGGTTCCTAAGACGAATTGAACTAGATATGGCCGTGTGTGTAGGAAGCACAGTTCTTTTGTTCTGAGCAAGCTCACTGTTCGGACCCAATAGGAAATACAGTAGAGTAGAAGAGTGCTCTTTTCTCAAAAGCAGAGTGTGTTTTTTGTAAGGCAAGCTAGCGTTTGTTTCCCAGTCCTAAATGGAGTTGAATCACATGCAGTTTCTGGTCCTATGAGCAAGAGTTGTTTTCTTGTAAGGAAAGTCACTATTGCGCTCCCATTGCCATATACAGTGCAAATAGCACTCCCGTCTGTTCCCAGTAAGTACAGTGTATTGGACTGAAGAGGAGCTACTGTTCTTGTCAGGTTCCTAAGCAGAGTTGAACTAGATATGGCCCGTGTGTCTAGGAAGCACAGTTCATTTGCTCTGAGCAAGCTCACGGTTCTGGCCCTATAGGAAACACAGTAGAGTAGAAGAGTGCTCTTTTCTCAAAAGCAGAGTGGTTTTTGTAAGGCGAGCTAGCGTTTGTTTCCTAGTCCTAAATGGAGTTGAATCACATGCAGTTTCTGGTCCTACGAACAAGAGTTGTTTTCTGGTAAGGAAAGTCACTATTGTGCTCCCATTGCCATACACAGTGCAAATAGCACTCGCGTCTGTTCCCAGCAAGTACAGTGTATTGGACTGAAGAGGAGCTACTGTTCTTCTCAGTTTCCTAAGCAGAGTTGAACTAGATATGGGGCTTGTGTCTAGGAAGCACAGTTATTATGTTCTGAGCAAGCTCAATGTTCTGGCCCTATAGGAAACACAGTAGAGTAGAGGAGTGCTCTTTTCTCTAAAGCAGAGTGTGTTTCTTGTAAGGCGAGCTCACGTTTGTTTCCCAGTCCTAAATGGAGTTGAGTCACAGGCAGTTTTTGGTACTACCAGCAAGAGTTGTTTTCTGGTAAGAAGAGTCACTTTTGGGCTCTAAATGCCATACACAGTGCAAAGAGCACTCGCGTCTGTTCCCAGCAAGTACACTGTATTGGACTGAAGAGGAGCTACTGTTCTTGTCAGTTTCTTAAGCAGAGTTGAACTAGATATGCTCCGTGTGTGTAGGAAGCACAGTTCTTTTGTTCTGAGCAAGCTCACTGTTTGGACCCCATAGGAAACACAGTAGAGTAGAAGAGTGCTCTTTCCTCAAAAGCAGAGTGTGTTTCTTGTAAGGCAAGCTAGCGTTTGTATCCCAGTCCTAAATGGAGTTGAATCACATGCAGTTTCTGGTCCTACGAGCATGAGTTGTTTTATGGTAAGAATAGTCACTATTGCGCTCCCATTGCCATACACAGGACCAATAGCACTGGCGTCTGTTCCCAGCAAGTACAGTGTATTGGACTGAATAGGATCTACTGTTCTTGTCAGGTTCCTAAGCAGAATTGAACTAGATATGGCCGTGTGTGTAGGAAGCACAGTTCTTTTGTTCTGAGCAAGCTCACTGTTCGGACCCCATAAGAAACACAGTAGAGTAGAAGAGTGCTCTTTTCTCAAAAGCAGAGTGTGTTTCTTGTAAGGCGAGCTAGCGTTTGTTTCCCAGTCCTAAATGGAGTTGAATCACATGCAGTTTCTGGTCCTACGAGCAAGAGTTGTTTTCTGGTAAGGAAAGACACTATTGTCCTCCCATTGCCATACACAGTACAAATAGCACTCGCGTCTGTTCCCAGGAATTACAGTGTATCGGACTGAAGAGGAGCTACTGTTCTTGTCAGTTTCCTAAGCAGAGTTGAACTAGATATGGCCTGTGTGTGTAGGAAGCACATTTCCTATGTTCTGAGCAAACTCACTGTTCTGGCCCTGTAGGAAACACATTAGAGTAGATGAGTGCTCTTTTATCTAAAGCAGAGTGTGTTTCTTGTAAGGCAAGCTAGCGTTTGTTTCCTAGTCCTAAATGGAGTTGAATTACATGCAGTTTCTGGTCCTATGAACAAGAGTTGTTTTCTGGTAAGGAAAGTCACATTGTGCTCCCATTGCCATACACAGTGCAAATAGCACTCGCGTCTGTTCCCAGCAAGTACAGTGTATTGAAGTGAAGAGGAGCTACTGTTCTTCTCAGTTTCCTAAGCAGAGTTGAACTAGATATGGCCCATGTGTCTAGGAAGCACAGTTATTATGTTCTGAGCAAACTCACTGTTTGTACCCCATAGGAAACACAGTAGAGTAGAAGAGTGCTCTTTCCTCTAAAGCAGATTGTGTTTCTTGTAAGGCGAGCTAGCGTTTGTATCCCAGTTCTAAATGGAGTAGAATCACATGCAGTTTCTGGTCTTACGAGCATGAGTTGTTTTATGGTAAGAATAGTCACTATTGCGCTCCCATTGCCATACACAGGACCAATAGCACATGCGTCTGTTCCCAGCAAGTACAGTCTATTGGACTGAATAGGATCTACTGTTCTTGTCAGGTTCCTAAGCAGAATTGAAGTAGATATGGCCGTGTGTGTAGGAAGCACAGTTCTTTTGTTCTGAGCAAGCTCACTGTTCGGACCCCATAAGAAACACAGTAGAGTAGAAGAGTGCTCTTTTCTCAAAAGCAGAGTGTGTTTCTTGTAAGGCGAGCTAGCGTTTGTTTCCCAGTCCTAAATGGAGTTGAATCACATGCAGTTTCTGGTCCTATGAGCAAGAGTTGTTTTCTGGTAAGGAAAGTCACTATTGCGCTCCCATTGCCATACACAGTACAAATAGCACTCGCGTCTGCTCCCAGGAATTACAGTGTATCGGACTGAAGAGGAGCTACTGTTCTTGTTAGTTTCCTAAGCAGAGTTGAACTAGATATGGCCCGTGTGTCTAGGAAGCACAGTTATTATGTTCTGAGCAAGCTCACTGTTCTGGCCCTATAGGAAACACAGTAGAGTAGAAGAGTGCTCATTTCTCTAAAGCATAATGTGTTTCTTGTAAGGCGAGCTTGCGTTTGTTTCCCAGTCCTAAACGGAGTTGAGTCACAGGCAGTTTTGGTACTACGAGCAAGAGTTGTTTTCTGGTAAGAAGAGTCACTATTACGCTCCAAATACCATATACAGTGCAAATAGCACTCGCGTCTGTTCCCAGCAAGTACAGTGTATTGGACTGAATAGGAGCTACTGTTCTTGTCAGTTTCCTAAGCAGAGTTGAACTAGATATGGCCCGTGTATATGAAGCACAGTTCTTTTGTTCTGAGCAAGCTCACTGTTCTGGCCTTATAGGAAACACAGTAGAGTAGAAGAGTGCTCTTTTCTCTAAAGCAGAGTGTGTTTCTTGTAAGGCGAGCTAGCGTTTGTTTCGCAGTCCTAAATGGAGTTGAATCACATGCAGTTTCTGGTCCTACGAGCAAGAGTTGTTTTATGGTAAGAAGAGTCACTATTGTGCTGCCATTGCCATACACAGGACAAATTGCACTGGCGTCTGTTCCCAGCAAGTACAGTGTATTGGACTGAAGAGGATCTACTGTTCTTGTCAGGTTTTTAAGCAGAATTGAAATAGATATGGCCGTGTGTTTAGGAAGCACAGTTCTTTTGTTCTGAGCAAGCTCACTTTTCGGACCCCGTAGGAAACACAGTAGAGTAGAAGAGTGCTCTTTTCTCAAAAGCAGAGTGTGTTTCTTGTAAGGCAAGCTACCGTTTGTTTCCCATTCCTAAATGGAGTTGAATCCCATGCAGTTTCTGGTCCTACGAGCAAGAGTTGTTTTATGGTAAGAATAGTCACTATTGCGCTCCCATTGCCATACACAGGACCAATAGCACATGCGTCTGTTCCAAGCAAGTACAGTGTATTGGACTGAATAGGATCTACTGTTCTTGTCAGGCTCCTAAGCAGAATTGAACTAGGTATGGCCAGGTGTGTAGGAAGCACAGTTCTTTTGTTCTGAGCAAGCTCACTGTTCAGACCCCATAGGAAACACAGTAGAGTAGAAGAGTGCTCTTTTCTCAAAAGCAGAGTGTGTTTCTTGTAAGGCGAGCTAGCGTTTGTTTCCCAGTCCTAAATGGAGTTGAATCACATGCAGTTTCTGGTCCTACGAGCAAGAGTTCTTTTCTGGTAAGGAAAGTCACTATTGCGCTCCCATTGCCATACACAGTACAAATAGCACTCGCGTCTGTTCCCAGGAATTACAGTGTATCGGACTGAAGAGGAGCTACTGTTCTTGTCAGTTTCCTAAGCAGAGTTGAACTAGATATGGCCCGTGTGTCTAGGAAGCACAGTTCTTATGTTCTGAGCAAACTCACTGTTCTGGCCCTATAGGAAACACAGTAGAGTAGATGAGTGCTCTTTTATCTAAAGCAGAGTGTGTTTCTTGTAAGGCGAGCTAGCGTTTGTTTCCTAGTAATAAATGGAGTTGAATCACATGCAGTTTCTGGTCCTACGAACAAGAGTTGTTTTCTGGTAAGGAAAGTCACATTGTGCTCCCATTGCCATACACAGTGCAAATAGCACTCGAGTCTGTTCCCAGCAAATACAGTGTATTGCACTGAATAGGTGCTACTGTTCTTGTCAGTTTCCTATGCAGAGTTGAACTAGATATTATCCTTGTGTGTAGGAAGCACAGTTCTTTTGTTCTGAGCAAGCTCACTGTTTGGACCCTATAGGAAACACAGTAGAGTAGAAGAGTGCTCTTTTCTCTAAAGCAGAGTGTGTTTCTTGTAAGGCAAGCTAGCGTTTGTTTCGTAGTCCTAAATGGAGTTGAAACCCATGCAGTTTCTGGTACTACGAGCAAGAGTTGTTTTCTTGTAAGAAGAGTCACTATTGCGCTGCCATTGCTATACCCAGGACAAATAGCACTGGCGTCTGATCGCAGCAAGTACAGTGTATTGGACTGAAGAGGATCTACTGTTCTTGTCAGGTTCCTAAGCAGAATTGAACTAGATATGGCCGTGTGTGTAGGAAGCACAGTTCTTTTGTTCTGAGCAAGCTCACTGTTCGGACCCCATAGGAAACACAGTAGAGTAGAAGAGTGCTCTTTTCTCAAAAGCAGAGTGTGTTTCTTGTAAGGCGAGCTAGCGTTTGTTTCCCAGTCCTAAATGGAGTTGAATCACATGCAGTTTCTGGTCCCACGAGCAAGAGTTGTTTTCTGGTAAGGAAAGTCACTGTTGCGCTCCCATTGCCATACACAGTGCAAATAGCACTCCCGTCTCTTCCCAGCAATTACAGTGTATTGGACTGAAGAGGAGCTACTGTTCTTGTCAGTTTCCTAAGCAGAGTTGAACTAGATAAGGCCCGTGTGTCTAGGAAGCACAGTTCATTTGATCTGAGCAAGCTCACTGTTCTGGCACTATAGGAAACACAGTAGAGTAGAAGAGTGCTCTTTTCGCAAAAGCAGAGTGTGTTTTTGTAAGGCGAGCTAGCATTTGTTTCCCAGTCCTAAATGGCGTGGAATCACATGCAGTTTGTAGTCCTACGAGCAAGAGTTGTTTTCTGGTAAGGAAAGTCACTATTGCGTTCTCATTGCCATACACAGTGCAAATAGCACTCGCGTCTGTTCTCAGCAAGTACAGTGTATTGGATTGAAGAGGAGCTACTGTACTTGTCAGTTTCCTAAGCAGAGTTGAACTACATATGGTCCGTGTGTGTAGGAAGCACAGTTCTTTTGTTCTGAGCAAGCTCACTGTTGGGACCCCATAGGAAAAACAGTAGAGTAGAAGAGTGCTGTTTTCTCTAAAGCAGAGTGTGTTTCTTGTAAGGCAAGCTAGCTTTTGTTTCCCAGTCCTAAATGGAGTTGAATCCCATGCAGTTTCTGGTCCTAAGAGCA